>NC_056726.1:676908173-677165673 GCF_019279795.1 Protopterus annectens | reverse complement strand
AAATGAAAGATAAAAGGGAAAATAAGTGACAAGAATTTGCACTGAAAACAGTGATAACAATAGACAAGAAATGGAAAAAGAAAGGAAGAATGAAATACAGAGAAACAGAGAAAAATAATTATGTGTGGAGGGATTTTATGCGGTGTCAAAAATATACAGTTAATGAGAAACAAGGAAGACATATATCCTTTGTTAAGTGTAAAAACAAAGACAGTAGAATAAGTAATACATAGTTTGATCAATTCTATAATCAGGAAACATAATGCAGACAGAAAATGAATATATACAAAATACGTTTGGAAATGATGGCTAACGACAAAGTGGGTCATGTTGGAAACATCAGTGGAAGAAAGGGATGCAGAAGTCAGGGCAATTTCATTGGCTCAGTTAAATGATGCAGCAAACAAACTATTTAACACAGCAGTCTAACCAGATTCATTTACAGGCTTGGATCAAATTGGGAAAGTTAACTACAAAATCATTAACAGTAGAACAGAATGAAGTTTTAGTTAATGATGTGAATGAATGGTACAGTAAGGGACCGAGAGATTGGGAATCGTTAAAAGCAGTGTAGGGGCATATATCTATATATATATATATATATATATATATATATATATATATATATATATATATATATATATATATCTAGATATAGGAAAGAAAAGAGAGAAAAGAATATACATATATATATATATATATATATATATATATATATATATATATATATATATAGGTCTATTTTGAAATCACTAAAGCTTACATTACAGAAGAGACCATAACCACAAAACTACAACATACCAAATGTGAATAACATTGACTCCCAAAATATCGAAAAACAGAATCCAAACATAAACCTCCCACACTATACCACAAAAACACAAGCCAAAAAATACAAACTAAACCTGCAAATTTAATATATGAACTCCAAGATTGCATTACAGTGGAGGAAAGGTAACTTTCCTGATCCCCACTATACCGTGATCTCCATAACACATATCAGAAGACTTTCAAATGCACATAGCTCTCCCTTCCCTAAACACCTACATCCTGCCAACACAAACACATCCACTCCCACTCACTTATCCTGGCACTGCAAACAATACTCAGACAATTTACTTGCAAACATCGAATCCTACACTCACATCTTCCTTACCCTTTACTTCACAACTTTTAAAAAACAACCTCAAAAATTACCTTCACAGGTACCCGTAACATCCACCACATATATTAACTAAAATGCACCACTTCTTAAAGGGATACCACACTACTCAGTCACAACACAATACTTACCTTTACAGATTTGGTATTCTCTGACTCTACATATATATATATATATATATATATATATATATATATATATATATATATATAGGATCCAGACACATACTCGACTAGCATATGTCCGAATCACAATCCGAATCACAAAACATCGAACACACATACACGAAAGCGCTTAACATCCAAAAGCACTTCTGTGTATTTGTGCCTGTTTCGTAGATCAGATTACAGTGCGGGTAAGGGAAAATTCCCTTTTCACCACTGTAGTGCGATCTCAGAGTGAGAATATTAAAGTAGGGGGGATGTGGGGGTTGCAGGTGGGCAAAGCCCTCCTGTTGAAATGTAGATTTTTTTTTTTGAACTACACATACACGGAAGCGCTTTTTGATATTAAGCGCTTTTTGTATGATGTTGTTGTTTTGTTTGATATATATATATATATATATATATATATATATATATACATATATATATATATATATATATATATATATATATATATATATTTATAAGGCTAGTGCATGGAGCCAAAATAATAATAGCAGTTTAATGAATATTTTAAAGTTAGGAGTTGCACATCTGTCAAAATGTCTGTTATTACAATATTTATATGGTATGAGAAATAAGAATGTATGAGGATTATTAAAAAGAATCAGAAAAAAAAGATGATTAAGTTCAGAGGGACGAGATAACAATATTAGATTTTGACATATATCAGATTGAAATCATTTGATAGCATAAATCATAAAGTTATATGAAAAATGCTGATGCTGAATGGTTATTGAATAAATGTATTATATTTTTAAAAGGTACATGCAAAGGAACAAGGACAATTACATTAACATATGAGTACTTTGCTAAGGAAAGACCCTAGAGGTCCCTAACTAAGAAGCTACCAAAAAAGAGTAAAAGAACTTTCCTTTTTTCAGTATCTTATTTTATTTATTTTATTTTATTTTACAATTGTTAACCAGGAAAGTCTGACTGGATACATGTCCATTTTCAGCAGAAGCTCGGGGAGAAAAGCTCCAAATATACATAAACAAGTGTAATTACAGTGAAATTCTTATTTTGTATTTTAAAAACATAGATATTTGCTTAATGCTACATACACACAATTACATGTTTTTCTGAAGTACAGACAGGAAATGGATGGAAGTTAACAGGTAAGGAGGAAATAGTTGGAGATTACATCTGAGGAGGGGAAACATTTAGCCTTAAGGTGGTTTTGGGGGAGATAGTTAGAGATTATATCTGAAATGGGGAAACACATAGCCTTAAGGTGGCTTACATACATGCTACCAACCTTATTTCAAATCTTACCAGCAAGTGAGAGACAATTTAATTCTGACCATTTTAAGGATCAGAATTTTATACTTGTAGCTAGGTTCTTATATATAGTTTCTGTTTGAGCGGGGTTAGTCAGGGTTTGTGCATGGACAAATCCAGTACATTTTTAGGTATTTCTTTAGGGATATTTTGAATTGGGGTAAGGAGGACAGAGTCTTATAGACTCTTAAAGGGAGATCTCTGCTTTGCCATCTGTGCCTTTATGATCTCAGTGGTCCTGAATCCCTTGTATCTACAAAACTCCAATAGTCCCACAAGTACCAGAATCAGGGGTATAAGACATCTTGACATGTCGGAGAGATACGCTCATTACTTATTGCCTTCCTCACCTCTGGAATAGATACCCACTGCACATTAAATGGTGGGATACATGATCTTCCTTCATGTGGGAACTGGATGACTGGATGGGTGTTTACAAATTCACCCCTATCTGACCACACTTGCCTTCCTGGAAAAAGGATGTATGGTCTAACAGTGTGCACTGGCAAGACATAAATGGTCATAAGACAGTTGCCTTGGATTCTCTATTATCCTGTAATAGATATAAAGACAGGACTAAAACAAGTTGCTCATTGAGTGAACAGTTATTTACATTATTAGTGACTGGGATCAAGATACAGATGAATGAGAAATTAAAGCAAGTGAAACAGAAGACCATGAGTGGAGTTAAATCCGTCTTTCAATACAGGAAGTAAGAACTTGACAAGAGTAGGCATTATATGAAACATGGAGAAGGCTGAAATAAAAAAGCTTTTCAAGTGTCCTTTGAAAAAAAAAAGGTGCATTTTTTGATAAAGTTATTCTGTGCATATTTTAATTTACAAAAAAAAATGACTGTAGTCTTCCTTTTGAATTAAAACAAAGACATTAGTGTTATTTTTATGGTGTTTCCACTGGTGTGACATACCGCTTAACATCCACTTCCACATAGAAAAAACAAAGAACAGAAATAACCACTTTTTATTCTAGGCAAAGAAAACATCACATGTGTTCTCCTATACAAAAAGAGCAGCTGTAGGTGAATGTGTCTGACTTGTGCAACTGGAATATGGCTGACCCTTTCTGCTGACCCAGAGACTCCCCAGACTCTGGAATAGATTGTCCATACTTGTCAAGCAGAGTGCCTCTTTGGACCTCTTCAAGAGGAACCTTGACGATTGGATGGGAGAAAGGAAATTCACCCCAGGGATCACGTCAGTCACCCTGCTAGACAGGGGTCCAGGAAAGTAAATAATGTGGGAAGAAATAGCCAGGGAATTGTTATGGCTAGGCTTGTATAGGCCCTAGGGCTGATAGCCTAGTACCAACCTATGAACCTATGAACCTATGAACCTAAGTTATCTAAAAGAAATTACATGACTATTCAAACCTTATCCAACAATCACCTTACTCCCCCAAGGTATTAAAAACATTGATTGACTCTTTAGAAAGCTAAATGGCCACCATACATCTCCCCTGTACAGATTTTCACAGAATGTACAGATTTTTCCCTCATATTTTTGGTCCATTTTTCATAAAATTATGTTTTCTGGCAAATTATTGGCAAGTCATTAAAGACTGATGTCAGAAGATAATGACAGACATTTGAGTTTCAGACTTCAGAAATGTTATGCTAAAGCAAAACTTGTTATTCTGTCAACGTTCTATTATAAAAGCAATATTTAAAAATTGTCCCTATTTTGGGCCTTTGTCCCCCCATTGTTTATGGCTTTGTCCAGATTTGTTGCTCTAAAAGGTTGAGAGGTATGATGGCTACCCATTAAACAAAGAGCTGATCTACTTTTAGGTTCCTAGCTATTTAAACTTTTAGGTTCTCAACTATTTAAATTCTTTCAGTCCCCCACTGCCTCTCCCTTAGTAGCAAAACATCATATGAAAACACCTGTCTGCAATCTAAGAAGTCAATCTCACTACTGTTCACAAATACAAACCTTCATGACCAAACTAAATACATCAACCATGGCTTTTTCTACCTTTCCTCTCAAACTTTGGGAATTGCCTCATCTCAGAAATCCATTTTTTAAAGGAACAGCATAACACACACACACACACACACACACACACACACACACACACACACACACACACGCACACACGCACACACGCACACACACGCACACACACACACACACACACTCACTCACACCACTATATTATCTACCCTCTTAACTCCTTTCCCCTACCTTCTGTTGAAAATGTCTTTAAATGTTTACTGTTAATTACTGCATACATATTTGATTTCTTTGAATTGAAAGAGAGGACAGCGACAGAACAGCCAGCACAGAGGGAGGAGTACAACGCGTTACAAGAGGAAACACGAGGAAGAAGCAAGCAATGTTTACACCATCAAAAAGGCATTTCAAAAAGTAAGACACTAGTGACTAATTTAACTAAACGTGAATTGACTGCTTTGGAAGTCAATATTGTAAGTAAAGGTTTATCATTTATGCCAACTGCTAACGTCTATTGCAGACATTGTTTTTGATTTTAAGATGTTCACTAGGAATCTTACATTGAAGTATATGTTTAAACATAATACTAATATTTCTGATAATATATTGAGAAAACCAAGCACTTTTATTCCTAAATCTTTACCTTTAGTTAATGCTTTTGAACAAATGTGTTTAACTGATTTTTACAAAGTTCATGAAGATAGAAATTTTAGAGGTGGAAAATATAATTTATCTAAGGCTGAATTCCAGGCATTGTGTGCTCTTGAGAATGATGTTAACTTAGTAGTTAGACCAGCGGATAAAGGTGGGGGGATTGTTTTACTTGATAGACAGGAATATGATTGTTTGATGCACGAAATGTTGAATAATTTTGACTTTTATGAGATAATAACCAGACCTCATATGCAATCAATGGTTGTTTCTGTTAATAAACAATTAGAGTCTCTATTGCAAATAGGATTATTGACTGATGACCTGTTTAAGTTTCTTAGGGTATTTCATTATACTATCCCTATTATACAAGGCTTACCTAAGCTGCATAAGAATTCGATTAGACCCCCTATGCGTCCTATTGTTGCAGGCAGGGGATGGTGTAGGAATGTATTTCAATATTTCTAGAGAAAAAATTGAAACCCTTAATGGATAATTCAAGATATGTTCTTAAAGATGCTGAGCATTTTCTTTGTGATCTGTGTGAAGGTACTAATTGTGGTATGCTGAATATGGAATATCTGTTTGTCACTCTTGATGTTGTTTCATTATTCACAGTAATACCCAATGATAAAGGGCTTGCTTTTTTGAAGGAACAGTTGATGAAAAGCAGTTTATACAGTATGAATGAAATTCGATCATACATTGATTTGATGTCTATAGTTCTTTTGAATAATGTATTTTTATACAGTGACCACATTTACTGGCAGAAGAATGGTGTGGCGATGGGCAGTGGTTGTTCGAATAGTTATGCGAATGCTGTTATGATAGAATGGGAGACAGAATTCATAGATGAAGGGCATTTTAAAGATTTAATTATTTTCTATAGAAGGTTTGTAGATGATCTTTTTATTTTGTGGAGAGGCTCTGTTTCTGAACATGAGTTTTGTTGAGTATATTAACAGCACTAACCCTTTTTTGAAGTTTACTTTGAATTATTCAGATGCCAGTATAAATTTTTTGGATGTGATAGTGGAAAAGGCAGTTCCAATGTGATATCAACTAGACTATATAGAAAGGATTGTCATCGTAACAGTCTGCTATCTAGGGATAGCATGCATCCAGATTATGTTTTTAGGAATGTGGTCCAGAACCAGTTTTATTCCTAAAATAAGAACAGCGAATTTGAAGAGCAGAAATTTAAGACCATTGATGAGCTTACGGAGAGAGGTTATGATTATGGACTGGTTGAGTATAATGCTACTCAAGTTTCTAAATTGAGAGAGAGTAGGGCCAAACCTTATTTTTCAAAAAGATTAGCTTGTGGTAATATCAAGAGGGCTAACAATATTAGGTTGTGTATTCCCTACTCCAGAGATGTTTAAAGGTATACTGAAATTATTAGTCAGCATTGGGATATTTTGTTAACTGATCCACAATTATGTGAAATTTTAGGTCCCAGACCTCAGTTTACTTTCAAGAACAAGAAGAATTTGAAAAGAAGGCTGTGTAATGTTAAAGAAGTAAAGCATTCCTTGCCAATGCCTGGCACTAGACCATGTGGCAAATGTTCACAGTGTATGTGTATCAATAAAGAACCCTTCTTTGTACATCCAGACACAGGTAGGGTATATGATGTTAGAGTGCAGGCTGATTGTGCAACCATGCACGTGATTTATTTAGGCAGCTGTATTGCCTGCAAATGTTTTTATGTTGGCAAGACAGATCGTCCCCTTAAGGATAGAATAAGAGAGCATTATTACCACATAGGTAAAGGGACTAACACTAATGCTTTAGCTAAGCATGTACAAAGTATGGGGTTACACCATACGTTTATGTTTATGGTTGTTTCTAGGACTTATGAAAGTGTAAGAGTGGGTGACATTAGAGCCAGAACTGAGGAAGTAGAGGCTAGGTGGATAGTTATGCTCAGAGCTAACTATGGTCATGGTTTAAATGAACATGTGCCTTTGAAGCCAGTGCTCAGTGTAAGGGCTCTGCATAGGTAATTTTTGTTTTTTAATTTTTGTTTTTTGTCTTTTACTTGTTTTTTACTTATTTATATATATATATATATATATATATATATATATATATATATATATATATTTTTTTTTTTATTAATAACTGTAGATATGTTTTTTTATAAAATGTTGCATACATGTTTTTTATATATAGGGTGTATGTTTTATTAATTAGTATATATATATTTATGTTTTAAAGTTGATTTTAAGGTTTTATTTAAAAATTTATTAGAGTGCATCATGTAATTATTTAACTTGGCTTTTTAAGGTGTGTTCCCTTGTATCAGCTTTACACCTGAAGAAGCATTTTGTGAAAGTGCTAGTGTGTTGTAATAAAACAGTTCTGCACAGATTTGTTCCTTGGTATTTTTCAAGTTCTTCGTGGATTCTGCAGCCTACTCTCAGCAGCTTTGTGTGTATTCTGTTTTTTGTTTTTTATAGCTGCAGAGGTCCCTGGTGCTTGGCCTTTTGTGTTTTACCTATTTGATTTTATGTTCACTTATAGGTTCATGGGTTCATAGGTTGGTATTAGGCTATCTGCCCGAGGGCATTTATAAGCCTAGCCAGAGTGTGTCGGCTTTTGCCACCCCATTGATTAATTAACTGAGCCTCTGTCAAGCAGAGCCAATGAAGTGATCCCAGGGGTGTACTTTCTGTTACCCATCCACTTGTCAAGGCTTCTCTTGAAGAGTGTTAGTGAGGGGCTCTGCCTAATGTAGTTAGGAATTTTGTTCCAAAGCATGGGGAGTCTCTGTGACAGGAATCTATCCCTCCAGCATGTTCTATTTATTGTTGTGGCGAGGTTTAGCTCACTAGAGTGTGTGGCTCGCAGTGACTTGGATTTCACAGACATCACCTCTGAGTAAGCGATATGCCACTGAGTACAGCCGGAGTTTTTTCAGACTGGCTGCATAGGACATATGTTTGAGGCCAGTAATCCTCTTGGTGAGGTGCTTTTGTGGTCTTTCAAGCTGTTGGAAGTGTCTTGTGAGGTACATCCCAAATGGGGCATTGTACTCTATGATGGGTCTGATGAGTGACGAGTAATGGGGTACTATAACCTCTTTATTTCTATATGTGAACCCCTTAGTAATTAGATGGGCCACATAGAAGGATTTCCTAACTATTTTGGCAATATGATTGCCAAAGGAGAAATTACTGTCTACCTAGGTCCCCAGATCTCTTATTACCTCTTCTGTTTTAAGGGGGCTGCCGCCTATGTAGTAATTTGTGGGTGTTTTGTTTTCCCAAATGGGATAACTATGCATTTTTTGGCATTTAGCTTGAGGCCATGACTTTGACACCAGGTGTCTGTCTCAGTAAGGCCTTTTTGGAGGATGTCCGTGTCAGCTGGAGAGTCAATTATGGATCCCAGTTTGCTGTCATCGGCGAACTTGGTTAGCCAAAGTCCTCCTGTGTTTGCCTGTACTTCTGAGAAATATATGCCGAAGAGTAGGGGTCCCAGAACTGAGCCTTGCAGGACACCACTTATGACTGGTTTAAAGTCAGACCTGGAGCCCGCTATTCTTACTGTGTGAGTTCTGTCTGTAAGCCAGTTGGCAACCCATCTTGTGAGGTAGGGGTTTATGTTCAGGCTGGTGAGTTTTTCTATAATACCTGAGTGAGGAATGGTGTTGAATGCCTTACCAAGATCAAGGTAGGCTGTGTGAACCACCTTTCCCTCATCTATGGCCTTGGTAACTGTCTTGAAGAAGTCAACCAGGTTTAGTAGGCATGATCTGCCCTTAACAATGCCAAACTGGGTCAGGTCATGTGTTTGGAGGTTCCTAATGTCTTTGTTAATGAGTTCCATGATGAGGCGCTCCATAGCCTTGCAAACCAGGCTAGTCAGGCTTATGGGGCGATAGTTACCAGGGTCAGTTGTGGCTCCTCCTTTGTGGAGCAGAATAACCATTGCTTTGCACCATTCTATGGGCATGTAGCCTGTGAAGAGGCTGAGGTTGAACAGCGTGTTTAGGTGGGGGGTTAGTTTGTTCTGTAGTTCGTGCAAGATGCAGCCTGGGACACCATCTGGCCCCATTGATGCTGTGTTTTTGGCTTTTGAAAGGGCTGTTTTTACGTGTGCTTCTGTGATTTCTGGGACACTACACTTTTCCGGTATTGTTGTGGGCCCTTTTGAAGGTGAGAGGGAGGTGAAGTTTGCACTGAATCTATCTGCCAGTATGTTGGCAATATCAGTAGGTTCAGTATATTTTGTGCTATTTTGCACTATCTCAGAGCATATCTGCGAGTTGCCACTTAGATTTTTGACATAGCTAAAGAAGGCTTTGTGATTATCTTTTGAGTCCTTGGCTATTTTTCTTTAGAAGTTAGCCTTGGATGATTTTATGAGGGAGCTTAATTTCTTACTGATACTGATCAGGGATGTCTTTCCTTCTTGGGATTTGCTTTTTTTCTGAACTAGTTTCCTCCTTTTGTTGAATAACCTGTTTATATCAGGGGTCCACCAGACTGGTTTCCTTCTCTTAGGGGAGTGAGTCTTGGTATTGCTAGGGATGGCATGATCCATGCATCCTTGTAGGTGCTCATAGAGTGCAATTGTAAAGGATTCTGCATCTTCTGCAGTGTTATCCTTTAGTGTGGGGGCTGTGAAACTTACCACCTCTGACTTAAGTAAGGTGAAGTTTGCTTTAGAAAAGTTTTTCACTGTGGTTTCCTTGGTTGGGGGTGGTGGTGGGGTGTGGACATCCAGGGTGATTAGTTTATTGTCTGATCTAACCAGTGATGGGTTGACCTCCGGTATAGAGCACCTGTCGCCCATGTTGGTGATAACCAGGTCCAATATGTTGTGGCTTACAAATGTAGTAAAATGTCATCTAGTCATTGAAGTACTCTTTATAATACTTGTTTTTCATAACATTAATTGTATGATCACTACCAGGATGAGGCTGAAACTGGTCATTGTTGATCAGTGCTCTGCCCAAATAAATAAATGAATAGGTAAGTAAGCAAGTAAACTAATAAATGAATGTATAAGAAGAGCTTTACATATAATGAAAAGAAAAAAGGGAATACTTTTAATAACCTTTTTGTCTTTATACATATTATATGTAAAAGGAAGCAATATTTAAGAAACAAAACTAGAAAACTACATTAAGTGAATTTATATGGAAACATACAAAGATTTATAAGAAGGCATTGATCATATCAAAAGGATAATATGTGGACAGTAGATATGTTATCGCTACTATGGAAGAAATAATCTGATAATGGAAAATTGCAGTGAATTAGTTAAATAAAGATAGAACAAAATGGAAATAGTTAACAATGGTAAAAATGTGTTTATAGATGCATGGTAAGATAGAGAAGATGAAAATGGCTATATAAAATACAAGAAAGATGGAAAGATGGTACAAAAGGTATAGTTTTTTAAGATGATTAGTGTTGTGAACGTTACATATGAAAAAAAGATGAAATGCAAACAGAAACAGGAATGCTTGTGTTATTTGCTGGCTGTAAACTTTAGGAAACTTTGGAGTATGTTTATTTATTATAAAGGGATATAAGTTTCTTAGATCTACAGAGAAAGTCTTCAAGTCACAAGAAGATTAAATATGCGTATTATCATCATTGTTTATTATAAATTATATAAGGAAGATATCAAACCATAACGGATATTTTTTGGTTAATATGAATTGGTAGAGGTGTAAATATATTAACTGATAAGCTACTAATAAGATACAAAGTAATAAAAAAGCTTTGGAAAAACAGAAATACTGGTTATGGAGTAAAGGTTTGGGAGGTAAGTTTTTTGTTATATGACTTTCTAAACTGTGTAATTAAGATGCTTGAACTTTTGTGTTTTGTTTGTATAAAATGCATATTACTGCAGGTATCTGCCACTGGGTGATGAATTAAATGTTAATGAAGCTCTACTCTTTCCAGTAAATGCCATGGCATATGTTAAATCCATCTAAGCTACCCACAACTGAGGCAGATGGCACTCGGTTTAATATCTCATGTGAAGGATGACTATCTCAAGTGTTCAGCCCCCCCTGCCATGCTGTACTCGTGTCAGTATTTAACAAGGAATCCACACACCTGGTGTGGGAATTGATCTTGCAACCTTCTGATCTTCCAGCATATAAAAGTATGTGTGTTTCTTGCTGAGCCATTAACACTGACTGGCATTAATTCCTTAGACACCACAAAGTGTACTAAATAAGCATGTTTTTTGCACTCTATCTGCTAGTTAAGTTCATGATTTAACATCTTAATCCATTCATTTGTGCATGATAGATTTTCTAGTTCATGCTGAAATTTTGTAAAATATCTTTAATTACAAGAAGTAACAGCTGCGAGAGAAGGCATTATTGTGATGCCTGGAATTATGGCACAGGGAGATATGACTATGACCTCCAATGGTTCTTGATTTGATTCTCAGTGTCTCTGCTTATATACTTTGTGAGTGAAAGAAAGTCACTTAATCAGTCATTGAGGCAGAATGATCCTTGAAAGGTAACAATCTGCATAGTCTTAACTGCTAAACAGATAAATAAAAACTTAGGACATGAATAGTGACTACATTAATATGTTCTTAATTAAGACTAAAATGCAATCCTAAGGGTTAGGCAAATGTCAGCATTTAAGGTGGAGAAGGTAAAAAGGTGAAATGCAATAGCTGCAATTTGTTACAGGGATGTTCTTCTAATTCTATAGCAGCTGTAGTTATACATTGATATTATTTTACAGTAAATGGTGGTGATCCAAAACAATGTCCTGTAAAATTCATGGGATAGTATATAGCCTACCCTTATATTTCTGGTCTGCTGTTCATTCAGGGAAATATTTTTCTCAAGCATGTAATTTAAGCAGCTGCTGTAGGTTATGCTCTTTTTGATTTGATTATTTTAATTTGTCATTTCCAAGATCATAAACCATGGGAACCCTCTGAATCACATCTAGTTTACCTGAGTTAATGCCTACATTTGACCAATCGGTTATAAAGAAAGCTTGGGGATAAACATGGGTAAACTTCATTAAGCTTAAAACAATCTTTGAAAAAAAAATTTAAGAGGTTCATATGATGATAGCGTAAGCTTATTTACCTCAGCACAAACTGCAGAGGACATTTAGACCAAAATATTTGTGAATAATTGCATAATAAGACACATAGACCAATATATTTGTAATTAACGGCATAATTGCTTGGTTGTTCAGACTAAGTCTCTGACAAATTTTTGAATAATATCTGGTGTTGTAGTAATTTTCTCCTTTTAACTTTATGGACTTGCACTTGTTTGTAGACATTTGTTATTTTCAGGGTCGGTGCAAGTGACAACCATAAATCAGGAGTGGCAAGCAAGATTTAAACTAAAAAAACTCAAATGTACTGTTAATTGCGCTGAGTGGTGAAAAAATACCTGTGCAAAATGCAGGGTATAATCTGAGTACAGTCTAACTTTTTTTTTTTTTTTTTATAATAAGCATTTGATGTTCAAAATAGTTGCCAAAGAAATATTTATTCTTTTATGTATCACAAAGATGTTTCAGTGCAGAAGAATGATACAATCTTTGGGGCTTTCTTTGGGCTATGTGTCTTCAAATATAGTTTCATTGTTAATGAGGAGGCAAAGGAAGAACATCAGACAGAATAAATTCAGCAGTGAATATCATTAAGGTAACTCTGGCAGTATAATGAGTGTCTGTGACTGGAGAAATTAGGTAATTTACATTTTACACACCCAAAACTAATCATTAAGTAGGGTTGCTAGGAATAAAAATAGAGATGTTTATATTTTTTAGTTCACATGACCAGGACCATTTCATTTATATTAAAATGGCAAATGTCTCTAACTGGCAGCTCTGTTAACAAGATAAAACAAAAGGAAATAATTCCAGCAACAATTTCTTTATATAATAATATGAAGAAGGCAGTGTGCAACAGTAAAGAAAACAGTAGCTGAGATTTCTGACAGAAAAAAAAGCATTTAGTTTCAGTCTGTATGTATCTTTGTAGACAGCTGTTCACAGAAAGACCTAGCCTGAGCATCTGCTTTTACTCTTCTTTATCCATATGGCATAGAGAAGGATAACAGTGTGAGGGTCATCCAAGTAACAGATACACTGGTAGGAAATTCAGCCAACGTGATTATGACTGACACCACAAATCCGATGTAAAGCTCTACAGCTGGTGGCTGGATTTGTACCAACAGGGCAGAGAGTCAGCAAGTCACATAAAGCCTGGAATTAAAGCAGAGAAAAACAGTACTTAGAATAAAGCACTTACACATATTAGTTCATAAAAGTAAAAGCATTTTGATCCAGCCTTGAATAATCCATAGTCTTCTGACATATCAATATATCAAATATTTTTAAAAAATACTATCTTGATATCCTCTGAAGGGTGAGTTGAAGTCAGAAGCTTTGTTGCTGAGAAAAGTAAACTGTTATTTACTGTGTACCATGTAAATTGCTGTATCATGGAAATAGTTTTTGACAGCGTTCACTCCTCATGTATCTCACAAATAAATTATTCTGAATCTAAGGCAAAACATGCAGCTTACTTCTTTTAGTTAGACTTTCAGCCATTATTTCTAACAGTAATATTATTTCTGTTCTTCATGTAACATTATTGAAAAGCTCACAGCGTTTCAATGATTCACTGCTGAATCAGACTGGAAAACGAAACTGAAGTGTGGATCATGATGTACAATGAAATTCAAATGAAGTCGTTTTTAATACATATCTGATTTTCATCATTCTTGCATAAACATAATGGATGGAAAGAAAGAAAAGTGAAAATAGAATGCAAAGAAAATATATTTTGCAAAACTGGGCATATCTCAGATATTTAGTGCCATTATCTGAATTAGTGTATCCAGTGCAATAGTGAACTTTGCTTTGTTACTCTATTAAACCAAAAATTATCATCAGGGAAGCTGTACTAACTACTCTTAAGAGCTACACAAGTCTGGTGTGAAAGTCTGCGGGCAGACAATGTGTAACATGTACAGATGATAGTCAGCTGGGGATTGAAAAAATATAAGAGAAAGCAGTTTCAGAAACTGAAGTTTGTTATTAAAACTTGCATGGCACTTTTGTGATATATTTAAAAGTGAAACAAGACATAAAAATGTTGAGCAATTATCAGTAAGTACTCTAATAAAACAGAAATTCAGAAGGCAGAGATGCTAAACAGTGACATTTAGGCTGGGATTCAGAAAGCCTTAGCACAGTAGTTTTTCCAGTCATGCAAGCCTTTCTGATTCTTAGGCCACCCAACCACTGAAGCTTTCTGCTTGTGGAAGCCTCAGCACAGAGGACAGTCTCATGAGCAGTGCTGCATGACAATGCAGAAGTCCAATGGGTCAGCTAATGCTTAATACCCATGTGCTCTCCACTGAAACGCTAGTAACTCACAAAGTACTCAGTCAAGTGACAATCACTTGGACATGTAAAATGTCACTATTGAAGGAAAATGTGGCTGTTGTGAAAATATGATGGTTATCCATTCAGTCCTATGAGAAGACTCACAGTACAGCTGAGTTCATAGAAGCCATGTGGGTGATGGTATTTGCTAGTGTGTATGTGCGTGATCGAATGCTTGTGTACCTGTAGGTGCATGAATGAAGCTGCATAAATGTGTGTGTGTGTGTGTGTGTGTGTGTGTGTGTGTGTGTGTGTGTGTGTGTGTGTGTGTGTATGCCTTTGCCAGTTCAATGTATGGGTAACTAAAGAGAATACCACAGTCAGGTCTACCAGCACTAATGTGGGACACTGTGTGACTGAGAAACAGTCTGATGAACCAACAATAAGGTGTTTCTCATTTGGGTTCTTGCTGTCACTAAATCACATTGATGGACCTGCAGTAGCAATTACCACTACCAGTGAGACTTTTTCTGACTCCTATGGTTACTGTTTTCAAAGTGCTGATGTGAAACTAAAAGTAGAGCAGGTATTTAAAGTAATGGCAATAATATGGAGTACAATTTTCTGTCAGGAAATCAGAATGAATGATAGTTAAGTAGTAAGAATATGTTTTTCATGAATCAGCTCCATTTTTTTATTAATATTGTTGACATTGCAATTCATTCAATTTTAATGGAAACTATAATAGCTTAGAAAGTAACAGCAAAGCACTATACAGGAGATGCAACAGTAGTGTGATTTATAAAACAACCTCCTCACCCATGCTTCACTCTAATTTCTTTATAATCATCTTATAATACCTGAAAGAGTGATGTGAATATGTACTGTGCTTCTGGTATATGTGTTTCTAAACATGTAAATACAGTTGAAATGATATAAACAGTTGTTTCTAGTCTTATATAGGATAGAATTTATATAGCTGTTGCAATGAAAGGTGCCAAAATGCTGTGAACTGTTAATGGCTATGTTGTGCATGATTACACTGTATATATTGACATTCTAAGAATGTTGGTTGCGATTTGCAGGCATACTATTTTCTGCATTGTAAAATTGTATTTCTCTTCCTCTCCAGCTCTAGTCAGTTGAAACATAACATATGCATTTTCTTGAATGTCCAGTTTATGTAAAACAGAGGTCATATGCATGCAGAAAGTTGTCTGCAGTTGAAAATTGCTGCTTGCATAAGTGCATACAAGTGGTGTAGAATATTTATAATGCATGGAGCACTACAATTACTCTCATTTGTGAAAAGATACAGATAATTATGAGCAGGGCTCTGATCATAACCTTCTTATTATGTGTTTTGAGATATGGATGGCAAGAAATTTTCTCTCAAGGCAAATCCAGCATCCATGTTGAGAACACAAAAATAACACAAAATAAAGGGTTATAATCAGAGACCTGTTCATAATTCTTTGTAGTGCATGGAGCTTTATCTGCTCCACGTACTGCTAATTACAGGAAAAAAAAGCTAAGTGTTTTGCCAGCTTTCAAAGCCATAAAGTACTTAGCAAGCACTGCCAGAAGGACAGGGTATATATTTTATGTTTATACTCACCTTGTCATGCCTCATTTGGTCTGTTCCTCATAAAATCTGTGGTTTTCTAACAAATCATTGAGGACTGAAGCTACTATATAATAACAAACATTTGAGTTTCAGACTTTGTATCCTTAAGAAAATGTAGGGTAACACAAATCCTATTATTCTATAAACCTTCTAATTTTATGTCCCGGACACGTTACTGGCACAGACATCAGGCAGAAACAAATCTGTTTCTATTCTGCAGCTGTTGTTTGCTGATCAGTACTGGCAGATTTGACTGCCTAGCATGAGTCCCTACCTTAACAAGTTAAGCAGGGGGTGCTTAGCATTTATTAAGATCAGATGTATTGATATAGTAGCACTTAATTAACTTGTCTTTTTCCAAATATCAGAGCATAATCACAGAGCTCCATGCACTAAAACTTCATTAAGCACATTTCTGATTTAAGAAAGGTGCTTAATAAATACTGTTAAGCACCATTCAGTGATTTTTAGCTCTAGTCTCATTGCTTTCACAGAAGAGCAGTGAGAGCTAAACAGATTAAAAGCCATAAAACACTTTGAACTGTCACACTACATTTTTTTTGTAGCAGAATGAAGTAAATTGTGTTTTTTACAGGCTGAGAGGTGTGCTTTGTTTACAGCTGCTGTCTGTGATGCAATATTAAATGTATTCTAGCTTCATGAACTGTAAAACACTTTGCACTCTTATTTCTTGTTTCTGTAACTGGTTGTAGACTGTGGCAGCTAAGGCTCCATGTACTACAATGAATTAGTATGGGGTCTCTCTGAGCTTAACTCACTGTGTGTTCTCAGCATGGATATCAAGATACTTATCTTTCGAGCTTTAATTCTCTTCACTAATAAGGTGATTTTTTGGAACCATGTCTTAAACATATAGCAAGTTAGGCATTATCTGAGACCCATATAATAGGTATATGGGACAACAGGAACTGCATGAGCCAGAATGTGTGAAATGATAGCTTTTACACCCCCTGTGCTGTCGCTGTCTCCTGCTAGCAGTATCTCTTTAGTAGCAAAATATTATACTGGACTTGCATGGCAGCCGCATGAAGCAAAGAAAATGTATTTATCTGTATAAATTACCTATAAATAAATCTTTCAGGCAATCAGTGAATTTGAAGTTGTATGACAAGGGAAGGGACTGCAAGTAATAAGTAGACCAAGCTGTATCTGAGATACCTGCTAATAAGAACCTCACAAGAGATTGTTAGTATTAAGGGGACTTATTTTTTCCCACAATATTCTGGAAACGATAGTATAAGAGGGATGAAAAACAGGTTCTATGTTATGCTCCTGAGTATCCTAGTGGGAAGGAGAGTGGTGGGATTCATGTTCTAATGACAGTGTTATGAATGACTTATGAGGCAGTAATATACATTACATGAGAGCATTCATTCTTATGTGAGATTTGCAAGGCTAATGGACCTGAATGAGTTAAACTGACCTAACATCCTCATTCCCATGACACATCTTCCCACCATCCAACTTACTTATTAGCCTTGCAAATCCCACACCTAACTGTCCTTACCTGTTGTAAGATCCTTTAGCTTTTTATTGCAAATCAAGTTAAAAAATAGATGTCAATCTATCATAAAGATCTTTGCAAAAACTAAACAATAAATAATAATGATAATGACAATAATAATAACATTAAGAAGAATAACAATAATAGCATGTATTGATACCACAGATGTGGGAAATGAGAAGGAAGTGTTATTGCAGAAGCCATTAGACTACAGCTGTTCATCTCTCTGGAAGCATGTTCCTGTACAATTTGCAGAAAATCCACTGCGAGTGAAGACACTATCCCTTCTAATAATAAATCATACCTGAAACTAGGGTACATGTGAACAGAAAATGAACAGAAAATCAAGGAAAAGTTTTGCTTAAAACTAATGCAGGTGCTCTAATTGAAAACTGCCCCTCTGTACTTAATTGTAAGGGTACATATTACAAGGGCCAACTGCTGCTAGCCTCCTTCCCACCAGCTCTCTTCTCAGTTCTAAAAGGGGGAAAAAGCTTCAAAAAGATATTAAATATCATACAATAAATGCTTTTTAACTATATTTCAATTCAGGTATCCAAACCTTAACCCGATATGTGCAGGGTGAGATCCTGTGCAACTAGTTCAAAAGGGGCTACTTATGAGGAAAAAACAATAATAGAGTGTACTGATTTATTTTACTTGACTTTCATCTAAGCTTAAAATAAATCAGTCTATAGTGCTGTATGAAGAAATTATTAAAGCTGTAGAACTTTCAAAAACAAATATACCTTTACTAAAGATGCTGATTGTTTTTTTGAAAACTTCCCACACTACATCCCCTCTGGGAATTAGTGTAGTCAAGCTTTTAAAAGTCCCGGGTGCCATAGTTGATTCCCACTTCAGCTGTTTGTGCCCCTGGAGTATGTTCCTGTACAAGTAAGCTTACATATTTAGTGTCTCCCATCTCTATGTATTTATTTCAACTACTGTTTAGATATTTAGCATTATTTCAGCATCCTATGTAGTGTTAAAGTACTGAGATCCATAAACAGTCCAACTGTATTTAGTTTTACTTCTTAATGTTAGCATTTGAGCTCTCATAGCTAAACTGCATTGTTTTTGCCTGCTTATCCAAACCTTTTCTACTGAATTAAAATTTGCACTGTTCTTTTGAAAGATTTCAGTGCATAAGGTTTATTGCTTACCTTTCCTCAGAGTTATTTCAATTTGCAATTCTGATAGTGTGTGTTGCATTATCATAAATACTTTTTCTCAGTGATATCTGTGTTTGTGAACGAAAGGGTCAAATGTTACTAAGTATTTTTGTCATGTGGTCTTTATGTTTTAATCGGCTGAACGTGCCGTGTATTCTTTTCATCATTATCTTCACTGTTATTTAATCAACTTACTACTAAGTTATCTATCAACATTGCCAGTTTGAAATTCCACACTCTCATTTATATTCCTTATTTTTTCTAGTTTGCATAATATCTAGTCTTAGTGGGTTTCACCGCACCTCTGTGACCATGGACACTATCCTTTCTAACGATAAATCATACCTGAAACAAGGGTGCACATGAACAAAAAAATCAAGAAAAAGTTGTGTTTAAAAGTAATTTAGGTGCTCTAATTGAAAATTGCTCCTTTATACTTAATTGTACGGGTGTATATTACAAGCGTCAAGAGCTGCTAGCCTCCTCCCCTCAGTTCTAAAAGGGGAAAAAAACGTTAAAAAGATACTAAATACTATAAAATAAATGCTTCTTAACTATAATTCATTTCAGGTATCTAAACCTTAACCCAGTATATCCAGGGTGAGATTCTGTGGCACTAGTTTAGAAAGAGCTACTTAAGACCAAAAAGCAAAAATAATAAGAGCGCTCTGATTTTTTTTTTCTTGACTTGCATCGAGGCTTAAAAGAAATCAGTCTATATTGCTGTATGAAAAAATTATTACAGACTTAAAACGTTGAAAAAACAGTGCACCTTTACTAAAGTTGCTGATTGTTTTTTTTTAAAGATTCACACACTACATTAAGGATCTTCCTGCTCCATCAATGATCTTCCTGCTGTGTTTGCCTTTGTTACACTCAGGCTCACTTTGTTGCCCTAGCCTACCCCTGTTTCTCTTCCACCCCTGATAGGCCTACATTTATTTGAAACTAACCACACCTACAAACTATCATTATTCAATCAAACAAGTTATACACAAACAAAATACTGTTCTACTCATTTTACTAAGCATACCTCACCTATGATAAAGAAGGTATCAAATCAATTATATTCAAGCTCCAGTTAAGTAGTCTAAGGGTAGATTACTTCTATACTAATTTTAATGCCTGCTTCATCCAAGCTATCATACTAATAAATCACTACCTCAGAATGATACCATTATATAGCCTTGCCTTACTGACCTTATTACTAACTACATATTTCATTTCTTACCAAACCCTTCTAAATAATTCAAAACACTCCCATCCCACTTCAAGTGACTACCTGCACAAAGTTTGGAATAAAATAATTATTATATCCCCCCATATCTGTAACAGTTCTTCAACTGAACAACTCAGCTTTACTATCATCCCATACCAAAACACTCCCCATATCTCCCAAAAGTATGAAAAATACACAGTCAAAATGATTATAAACATATGAGACATTGTATCTAAACGTCTTCTCAGTGGTGATATTCACCTTAACCAAGACACCAACTGCAGTCTAGACAGTATACCCTTCCAACCCTGCAACCAAACCTACCACATACCAAATTTCTATATGAAATCATTAGACCTCTTACTACTAAACATTAACATTAGAGGTATTACAAACAAAATCCACAAACAACATGCAGCTTTTTCCATATATTCCCCAGGATTTGCTCTAATCATGGAAACTTGGCTAAAATTTGATATATCCAACAATAAAATTCTACCACAGGATATAATATACTGAGACAAGACTGAGAGGCCAAAAGGGGTGGAGGAATAGCTATTATATTTAAAAATAACATAATTCTTGAAGCCATAGAACTTAATGTCCCAAATTTTGATATCATATTTGCACAACTAAAACTTAATGCTAAAAAGCATGTAAATATTTTACTATCCTATTTCTCTCCAGGTCAGAACATCTCCACACTAGAAAATATTTTGGATTGGTGCTCCAAAGCACTGCTTCAAGACACAATAATCTTGGGCGACTTCAGCATTGACTGGATCACCTGTAATTCCAGTAATCTCACCCACCACATCAACCTCCATAACTTCACCCAAACTATTCAAGTCCCTACCAGGATAGATAAATCATTTAATAGACAGTCTACCTTAGCCTGGATATTAACAAATAAACCTAACCTTTCATTTCATTCTGGCTCTCTCCCAGATTCCCTTAGTGATCACCTTCCCATCACCTTAATTAGATACAGAACAAACCCTTCTAAGCTTACCACTTACCATCCTATCTGAAATAAAAATAACTTTAACCACCAAGAATTCATAGACATTCTAAAATTTTGCAAATGGGCTGCACTTGAACATCTCCCACTGGAAGATGCTGTGAAATACTTTAATTCCACCTTCCTGAATATACTAAACAAACTAGTCCCCCAAGGACTATTAGAATAACATCCAAATGTGCTCCATAGCTAACAAAAGAAACTAGAGTAGTCCTAAAAAACAGAGATAAAGCTTGAGTAAATGGCACATTGCTTAATCTCAAACAGACAAACGGGCATATCAAGAACTCAGAAACAAGGCAAAAAGTCGAATCAAACAGGACAAAACAAGTTATTACTTACAGTGCAAACTCCATAGCAACGCAGTATAGCCACTCACTTTAACAATTAGTTCACCAAAACAAATATGATTCTTTCCAACAAGTACATCTTCACTACCGTTCCTATTAATCCTACTTCTGTCAAAAATAGAAACTCCTTCCTTTACCGCCCATTTCTACCAGCAAAATAAACTACTAAAAAAATTGAAACCCACTACTCTAGCTGCAGATAAACTTCCGGTAGTATATCTTAGAATAACAGCTGATGCCATCTCCATCCTTATGTCTATCTTCATTAACTATTCCATTACTGAACAAGTTCCACCAATTTGGAACATTTCATATATTAGCCCTCTACACAAAGGTGGCAAGTCAAAAGAACTATCCAATTATTGGCCAATTGCTATACTGTCACCCATATCCAAGTTACTGGAAAAATGCATAGACACACAAATTATGGCATGATTATGTTACTTACAAACAGATTACTATCCAATACCCAACATGGGTTCTGACCCTTCCATAGCACCTCCTCTGCCCTTATGACCTTCACTGACATAGTCAACCACCACAGAAATAATGGCAAATTTGCCTCTGTTTTTTTTTTTTTTTTTGACCTCTCTAAAGCTTTGATATGGTTTCTCACAGCAAGCTCTTAAATGTACTTACTGAACTGAGGTTAAGCCAGTCTACACTGTCCTGGTTCAAAGACCATCTAGCAGGCTATCAGCAAGCAATTCAATGGAAACAAACCCTTTCTTCTCTACTAGCCATCACCATAGGAGTTCCCCTAGGCTCTAGCCTTGTCACCCTCCTATTTACTCCCTTTACTAACAATCTCTATACATCAACCCTTCATATATCTCTTGTACAGCACACCAATGGTTCTACACTGATATGTGCAGCTTCTTCTCTACACCATCTACAATCAATAACTCAGCAATCCTTTACTGCAGTTGAAGCTTGGCTAACTAATTCTTAACTTATTTGAAACCCCAACAAAACCAACCTTATGCTTTTCTACCCCACTAGAAACACTACCTTTACCCCCTCCTTCAGCATTTCATCAATAAATAACACAATTATCTCTCTTATACAAAACACAAAACTTTTACATGCAGAAATGGACAGTAGTTTGAAATTTGAGATCCCTATTTCCCAAACCATTAAGAAAGTACACAAAAACTAAGTACACTTTACAGAAATCTAAAATATTTCACAAATACAAAAACTACTATAGCTAGAACACATCTCTATTTACCAGTGGCAACTTGTCCCATCGTACTACAGAACTACAGCCCCCCCCCCCACCAAGAAAGAAAAATTAGCATATTTTAAAAAGTAAAATATAATTATTCTAAGCTGGCTGCACTTCGCTGCAAGTCCACTGATTTGTTAAAATCCCGGAACTCGAACTGCGCATGTTCGCTGAGTTCTGGGTTAAAAAAAAAATAGTTTCTGTAAATCCAGACTGCTGTAAAAGCAGTCCAGATTAAGGAGCGAAGGCATCAGTGTAATGCCCAGAAATCTATGTGGTTTGTAACTGCATAGAAGTGGAAGGGGCTTGGACTGCCACGTCCACAGTCACGTACGTGACGTGGATGGGCTGAATGTCTACTGATTGGTTCTTGCTCACTTCCCGGGCATTTTGTGCTGGGAAAAGAGTGAGAAACAATCTGTAGCAGACACTTGACCTGTTTGGCTTACATGATTAGCATTGCAAATACAGAAATCATTCAAATCAATCATCCTAACTTCGTTGGGCAGTGAAAGGCATTAAGCTGAGCTGATAGCTGACTGAGACAACGATCATTGTGAGCAAACAAGTAAGTGTGTCTCTCTTGCACAGTTAACTCTGTTATCTCCTCTTCCTTTCCACTAAACCGATCACCAAAAAAGTAGCAGAGTCTTTCCACATAGCTGTAAATTTACTTCAAGTTCTTGCTCTAGCTGAAATTGTAATTTTTGTCATAGTTTCCCGATTTGTGCACCGGATTACTTGTGGAAAACGTAGGCAGGCTTCTTTCATAAAGTGACATGCTATGCTACTTAAGTGTTTTTATGCATATTATTTTCACCTTCTGCAGCTTAACCTTCACTGTTACATTAGTCTTTTGAGGCAGAAATAAAATATTTTGTTTGTGGTACAGAAAGTGAGAGACCACTAGACTTACTACTGCTATTTATTCTCCTGCACCATTTACAGTCTCTCTCTCTCTCTCTGTATATATATATATATATATATATATATATATATATATATATATATATATATGTGTGTGTGTGTGTGTGTGTGTGTGTGTGTGTGTGTGTGTGTGTGTGTGTGTGTGTGTGTGTGTGTGTGCATGTGTGTGTGTGTGTGTATATATATATATATATATATATATATATATATATATATATATATATATATATATACAAGCACAAGATACAGGGTTTGAGTCTCACAAGGGATAATTGCCTAGGCTTAAAAAAATGACTAGCAAGGGCAGTTAGCCTAGTACTTATATACACTTTACACACTCTTCTGCTGCATCCTTCTTTTTAGAGAGAAGAATGATAAAAAAATTGCATATGGAGGCAAAGAGCCTGTGTGTGTGTGTGTGTGTGTGTGTGTGTGTGTGTGTGTGTGTGTGTGTGTGTGTGTGTGTGTGTGTGTGTGTAAAGATTTTCACAGAATATCCAGATTTTTGCATCACAGTTTTGGTCTGTTTTTCATAAAATTGTGTTTTTCTGCCAAATTAGTGGCAAATCATTAAAGATTGAAGTTAGAAAATAATGATAGACGTTTAAGTTTCAGATTTCTTACCCTTCAGAAAATTCATTCTAATGCAAGACCTACTATTTTATTAACTTTCTAAGTTTATAAGAGCAATATTTAAAAATTGTCATTATTTCTGGGCTTTTGTCCCACTTTTATTTATGGCTTTGTCCAGATTTCTTGCTCTGAGGTTGAGAGTATGATAAATGTGTCAGGGCCATCACCGTCAGCCAGATACTTTTCAAATTGTGACATACTTGTTGTACCCCGCTCCCCCATGTAGTTACTTTGAATGTATCCAAGCAAGGCAAGGAGCCATTATGTAGTGTAAGTGTGCAGATAGAGTATCCCCACATCCAAGGTAGACACAAGTACCATCATGGCTTTTCATCTGTCCTTGATTTTGCAGAATGTTCTAGTTTTCTGTCATATTTTTATACTGTTGATTTATGCTTCTTCTTATTCAGAAAAATGCATGTTGTTGCAGTGCCTGTTGCTCTGTCTTTAAGTAGCAATGCTTTAATGACCATCACGTAAGCTTGTCAGAGAATGTAAGATGCAAGTAAGCTTTAATACGTATAGTTCACCACACAGTAAGAAATAATATCCAAAAAACGACTCAGCCAGTAAATCCAAAGATTTATTTTCGTAGTACTAAAAATTGACTTCTCCAGCGCCTTGGCAAAAGCCTTTAACAGAGTATAACAATACCATTTCTCATTCCTTTTTATATAGTAAAAACAATACTAATAAAACAATTAAAAAACAATTAATTATATGAGCCATTTCCAATTAAACTCTCTATTTAACCCCTTAGGGTGTAAAGTGTCAAATTTTAAAATGAAAAGTGCTTCTTTCCATTGCAATTAATTTTTTAGGCACATACTTTTTTCACAATATACTTTTTCCAAAACTGTGCCTGTTAATTTATTTCCATCACTATTATGATACTTTTTAAAGTGTAAGCCTAAAGGGCTTTCCACTTTTTCATTTCTAATATTTCTCAAATATTCTAAAAATCTAACGTGAAAACTTTGTTTAGATTCCCCTACATAAAATAAATTGCACGCACATTTAAGCACATAAATAATTCCTTCTGTTGTACAACTATAACTATCATTCAAATTAAATTTCTGTCCATTTATTCTATCAAAGAAATTGACTGTGTGGCTACATATACTAGTGTCCACATGCTTTAAAGCCAAAATTTAATATAGGTTTACTCAAGCTTATGACAGGAAACATAAACTGGGCATGCACTAACATATCCTTAATGCTTTTCCCCCATTTATATGACACCATAGGTCTTTGAGGTAATAACTTTCCCAAAAGGGGATCTTGTGTCTAATAATTCCAATAAGACATAATTATTTTGACCAATTTCTCTGTATATACCCCATAGGTAGTCACAAAAAATATTTTATCTACTTGCTCATTGTTTATATTCTTATCTGGTCTACCGCTATACTCCGCCAACTTACTAGTATGGCTTTTTAGCCTAAGGATCTTGTTAGCTTGCTCTACACATTCTATACTATAACCTCTTTGCATAAATTTATTACAAATTTGTTCAAGTTTGTTTTTCTTTTTGATTTATATCACTAGTCAATCTTGAGATATATAATAATTCATTATAAGGAAGTGCTGATATTAAGTGTGGTGGGTGGCAGCTAGTCCCATATATAAAATTATTTACTCCCTCAAATTTATAATGGACTGAAGTCACCACCTTATTATCTTCTATTTCCAAGTTTACATCTAAGAATGTCACTTTCACTCCACACTGAGCACCATCAGATTTTATTCCAAAATCATTATAATCTAATTCCTGAATGAAATTATTAACATCAGAACTGCCACCTTCACATAGAAATATTAAATCATCTATGTAACGGTAGTATTCTACCACATAATTTCTAAAAAAAACACATTTTATACAAAAATTCTACTTCAAAATGACCCATGAATAAATTTGCATACATTGGAGCAAACACTGCTCCCATTGCTGTTCCCTTTATTTGTTGATATAAAGTATCATTGAATTCAAAATAATTATTTTTAAGACAAAACTTTACTAGATTAATTATATAATAAGTTAAGGGGGTATCTCCCAAATGAAACTTAAGAGCCTCAACACCTAACTCATGTGAGATATTTGTATACAAATTTTTAACATCTAATACTATCCAGTACCTATTTTTTGTTCCACTGAATTTTACTTATTTTCTCCAAGAAGTCAAAAGTGTCCCTGATATAAGAAGATAACTTCACAACTTTAGGTAATAGTTGTTCATGTAACACAATTCCTATATTGTGAAGAAAATAGTTACATGCAGACACTATTGGGCTACCTGGAGGGTTACATTTATTTTTATGTAACTTAGGAAGGCAATAAAATTCAGCCATTGAAGATTTATCTATAGAAAATTTCTTCTCTATACCATTCTTAGTGAAGTATCCCAACCTATACCCCCTATATATTAATTCATTATATGCTAATAAAGCTGTTTCATATTCCTTCCATACTGTAGTTCTATATACTTCATCATTATTTAAATTATCCATGCACATCTTATGGTACTGATCTGCAGTCATCACAACTAATTTATTGCCTTTATCTGAGGGCTTAAATATATTAGCATTTCTATCTCTCATAGCTTTCAATGCTTCCCATTCATTTTTAGTCAAATTGTATGAAAAATTATTCTTTTGTTTAAAGATATCTTGCATACAATAATTTACTACACTAGAAAAGTGTTTTACTGTTTCATTAGTGAAGGGAGGTATATAACTGCTTCTACTACTAATTTTATCAGTCAGCAGTAAACAATAAGCATTTATAATTTCATCACTTTCAAAGGAAGAATCACATGAAAAAAATTCCATAGATGCTGTTTCATTTAAAGAGCTATTCACTTCGGAGGAATTCATTATCTCTACGTTATTATCTTTATACTTTGAAAAGAAACATAATAAATGTAGTTTCCTTACTAATTTGAAAACATCTATTTTAAAAGAATGCATATTAGATATAACAGTTGGAACAAACTTAATGCCACAATTTAATACTGCTATTTCAGTATCAGAAAAATGGTGACCAGTTAGATTAAAGACATATTGTTCATTTAACTCACACTTAGTGTTATTAGTCTTTGAAAAATTAACACCATCTTTTTCTTTTCCCCTGTTGGTTTTGTTGTTGTTGTCTTCCCCACGTCGTATCTGTTTGTCCCCTCTTCTGACCTCTCTCACTTGTATTGGGTCTATTATGAAAATGTTCGTACAAATATTCACTGCTTTGGGCTAGGGGAAGTGAATGAAAGTCTACATTTTTATCTGACCATTCTCCTGAAGTTTCAGTCGCCTCTGACGAGGCGAACGAGATACCATGTTTATGAGATACCATGTTTTTTCCTTGCTGCTTTTTTGCCAAAAGACCCGCCCATAATCTTCTGATGATTTTTATTGGAAAACGCCATCTCATTAGCATATTCTCGAAAATCTCTCTGCAATTTGCGTATCTTCCTGTCAATCAAGATTTCCGTTTTGCTCAGTACTTTCTCATTAAGATCTTTTAACACAATCTCAAACCTAGGGACCGTGAGTGAATTACAAAGGTTTGAGCATAACTTAGCAATGTCATTTTTAATCTGTTTTTGTTTTAACAAGTCTCTTTCGACTAAAATAGCCACCTATTCTGTTGCGCAGCAATGTGCTGCCATGGCCCATCTTTTGGCAAACTGCACATCTTCTACATTTGTTTCATCAAAAGGTGTGGAAGGATTCTTATAAGCTCGTAGTCCCTCTGGAGTAATATTTAACTCCAAATATCTTTGTAAGCTAATGATATTATAATGTGTTGCATTTTCTTTAAAAAGTAAACTTTCAAGTCTATTAATTGTACCTTGTAATTCAGCTAAAATAGCTATAGTATAATTCTGTCCTATAGCCGAAAAAGGATTAACTGTCCACTTTTGACATCCATCCAGCAACACTTTATCCCAAATTTTTTGCGACTCACCAAACTGGGATCCAGATGCAGGATTCATATCTCTATCAGGCATATGTTCTCCCACCTGCAATATATTTTGTTCAAATGTTCTCTGAGTAGTTTCTCCCAGATCTTCTCGAAAAATTCTGGGAGTCTGGAAAGAAGGATCACTGGCCATAAAGACAATATAATTCACCACATAGTAAGAAATAATATCCAAAAAATGACTCAGCCAGTAAATCCAAAGATTTATTTTCGTAGTACTAAAAATTGACTTCTCCAGTGCCTCGGCAAAAGCCTTTAACAGAGTATAACAATACCATTTCTCATTCCTTTTTATATAGTAAAAACAATACTAATAAAACAATTAAAAAACAATTAATTATGGGAGCTATTTCCAATTAAGCTCACTATTTAACCCCTTAGGGTGTAAAGTGTCAAATTTTAAAATGAAAAGTGCTTCTTTCCATTGCAATTTATTTTTTAGGCACATACCTTTTTCACAATACACTTTTTTCCAAAACTGTGCCTGTTAATTTATTTCCATCACTATTATGATACTTTTTAAAGTGTAAGCCTAAAGGGCCTTCCACTTTTTCATTTCTAATATTTCTCAAGTGTTCTAAAAATCTAACGCAAAAACTTTGCTAAGATTCCCCTATATAAAATAAATTGCACTCAAAAACTAGGTACACTTTACAGAAATCTAAAATATTTCACAAATACAAAAACTACTATAGCTAGAATATGTCTCTATTTACCAGTGGCAGCTCGTCCCATCGGACTACAGGACTACAGCCCCCCCACCCAGCAAGAAAGAAAAATTAGCATATTTTAAAAAGTAAAATATAATTATTCTAAGCTGGCTGCACTTCGCTGCAAGTGCACTGATTTGCTAAAATCCCGGAACTCGAACTGCGCATGTTCGCCGAGTAGTGGGTTAAAAAAAATAGTTTCTATAAATCCAGACTGCTGTAAAAGCAGTTCAGATTAAGGAGCGAAGCATCAGTGTGATGCCCAGAAATCTATGTGGTTTGTAACTGCATAGACGTGGAAGGGGCTCGGACTGCCACGTCCTCAGTCACGTACGTGACGTGGATGGGCTGAATGTCTACTGATTGGTTCTTGTTCTCTTCCTGAGCATTTTGTGCTGGGAAAAGAGTGAGAAACAATCAGTAGCAGACACTTGACCTGTTTGGCTTACATGATTGGCATTACAAATACAGAAATAATTCAAATCAATCATCCTAACTTTGTTGGGCAGTGAAAGGCATTAAGCTGAGCTGACAGCTGACTGAGACAACGATCATTGTGAGCAAAAAAAGTAAGTGTGTCTCTCTTGCATAGTTAACTCTGTTATCTCCTCTTCCTTTACACTAAACCAATCACCAAAAAAGTAGCAGAGTCTTTCCACATAGCTGTAAATTTACTTCAAGTTCTTGCTCTAGCTGAAATTGAAATTTTTGTCATAGTTTCCCGATTTGTGCACAGGATTACTTGTGGAAAAGTTAGGCAGGCTTCTTTCATAAAGTGACATTCTATGCTACTTAGGTGTTTTTATGCATATTATTTTCACTTACTGCAGCTTAACCTCCACTGCTACATTAGTCTTTTGAGGCAAAAATAAAATATTTTGTTTGTGTTACAGAAAGTGATAGACCACTAGACTTACTACTGCTATTTATTCTCCTGCACCATTTACAGTCTCTCTCTCTTTCTCTCTCTGTATATATATATATATATATATATATATATATATATATATATATATATATATATATATATATATATATATATATATATATATTTATATATATATATATATATATTGTGTGTGTATGTGTGTGTGTGTGTGTATGTATATATATATATATATATATATATATATATATATATATATATATACATATATATATATATATATATATATATATATATATATATACAAACACAAGATACAGGGTTTGAGTCTCACAAGGGATAATTGGCTAGGCTTAAAAAAATGTCTAGCAAGGGCAGTTAGCCTAGTACTTATATACACTTTACACGCTCTTCTGCTGCATCCTTCTTTTTAGAGAGAAGAATGATAAAAAAATTGCATATGGAGGCAAAGAGCCTGTGTGTGTGTGTGTGTGTGTGTGTGTGTGTGTGTGTGTGTGTGTGTGTGTGTGTGTGTGTGTTTGCATGTACAGATTTTCACAGAATATCCAAATTTTTGCATCACAGTTTTGGTCTGTTTTTCATAAAATTGTGTTTTTCTGCCAAATTAGTGGCAAATCATTAAAGAATGAAGTTAGAAAATAATGATAGACGTTTAAGTTTCAGATTTCTTACCCTTCAGAAAATTCATACTAATGCAAGATCTACTATTTTATTAACTTTCTAAGTTTGTAAGAGCAATATTTAAAAATTGTCATTATTTCTAGGCCTTTGTCTTACTTTTATTTATGGCTTTATCCAGATTTCTTGCTCTGAGGTTGAAAGTATGATAAGGGCCATCACTGTCAGCCAGATACTTTTCAAATTGTGACATACTTGTTGTACCCCGCTCCCCCATGTAGTTACTTTGGATGTATCCAAGTAAGGCAAGGAGCCGTTATGCAGTGTAAGTGTGCAGATAGAGTATCCCCACATCCAAGGTAGACACAAGTACAGTCATGGCTTTTCATCTGTCCTTGATTTTGCAGAATGTTCTAGTTTTCTGTCATATTTTGATACTGTTGATTTATGCTTCTTCTTATTCAGAAAATGCATGTTGTTGCAGTGCCTGTTGCTCTGTCTTTAAGTAGAAATGCTTTAATGACCATCAAGTAAGCTTGTCAGAGCCTGTAAGATGCAAGTAAGCTTTAATATGTATACTATTAAAGAATTACCAACATTGAAAGCCGTTTTGTTATTGTCATGCAGAGAATATTTACATAACTAGATAATGTATAAGCCTTAGTTATTGAAATGCATATGACAGTATTGGTAATAAAGGACAGGATTACGGTACATTCAGAAGCTCATTGCATTTGTTAGAGACTTGAAGTCATCTTTGCAAGCTTTAACCGTAAACTAAACAGAATGCCAGTCTATTATGTGTGGTCCATAACTTGTGCAGTAATCCTTTAAACAATTTATCTTGAGCTTGTTTCCTGTTCATTTTATACTTTGATCATGTTTTCCCCATGAAACAAGTAGATAGTTGTTGTCAGGCAGCAGGTCTTTTTGGATAAGAAACATTTTTACAAGTTGGGGTATCACAGAGATTTCAGCATGTTACTTGATACTTTTATAAAGCTGAATATAAATTATAATTAGAACTGCAGTGCAAGGAGAAGTGGTTTGAACTGAGTGCTGCTTGTTTCTTTATACTTGATTTTGACTGGCATTCCAATAATGTATTTAAAAAGTAATTTCTTTTTTCATGCCTCACAGCCTTTTTGTTTCCATCTAGATATGAAGTAAGCTGTCATGTAGCCAATGCATTGAAATATATTTTTTCTTCCATACTTCATTTTGTCTTGCTTGGACTCTCATAATGACAGTTTGGCACACAGGTCAGCGTATTTAATTAAAGTTCCAGTTTTTGCACTTTCTAGCATAGCTCCACCCCTTCCCATTGGCTCCATCCATTCAGCTGTCTCCTGCAGCCCCCATTTGATTTGAAGCCACCAGCTGCCAGTGCTGTTTAAATCAAAAATAAATATAATTCAAGGCTAGTCAAACAGGACAATGCACTTGAGCTACTCTATGTTTAAATCACCATAGGTAAAATCCAATACCACTTCCTTGCAAGCTATAGGTCCCCCTCTAGGACTTAGGAAACCCATACCATGTATTTAAACTTATCAGAAACACTAACCTTCCAACAAATACCATATTCATGGGTGACTTTAATTACCCCACTATTAACTGGGAATCCCATACGACACCAAACATACATGCACAGAGATTCCTGGATTTTGTAAACACAAACTCCCTCGACCCGATAGTCAACACACTAACCAGGGGTGGAACCATACTGGATCTGGTACTCAGTAATATGGGAGAGTGCTGCATGCCCCATACTGTAGTGTTTCCCTGGTAAGGTCCTACCACAAAATTGTCTCCTTTGAAGTAAAAATAAAACCTGGACCCCCAGCCAAACCTGGAATATTCAGGAACTATTCTAAGGCTAACTTCCTGCTATTAAGTGAGAACCTGGCAAAATGTCAAGCCCCCGTAAACCCTGAGAATACTACTGCCTATGCAGAACTTTTCACAGAAAACCTGTATAAGCATGTTAATTGCTGCATAGAGGCAGCTGTACCCACCAAGAAGAAGTACAGAACTAACTCAAAAAAACAAGCCACACTGGTGGAATTACAACATCAATAGGCTGCATAACAGAAGGAAGACCATCATGGCAAAAATTATGAGGATCAGCACCCAGCAGGATAAAAGCACTCTCATCAAACTAAACAAACAACTCAGAGGACAAATAAAGTCTACCAAAGCCAAATTTGAGGTAAGTTTGGTCTTCCTGACCAAGGATACCCACAAAACATTATTTAGCTATTTCAGTAACCTCAAAGGCGATACACAATTGTGTGCAGAGCTCATTGTAAATTGAGCCACCTCTTGGCTGATAAATTCAGCTCCAAATATACCCCTGTCTCCCCCTCAATCTTTCCTCAGGAAATATCATAAAATATAACTCCCCCTACTATCAATAGGGAACAGGTCCTTAATGCTCTCTCTAAGACCAAGAACACTGCATCAATTGTCCCAGACAATATCCCAGCATGTCTTCTAAACAGCATGAAACATGACCTATCAGGGCCTCTGGAATTACTATTTAACTGTAGCCTCCAAACAGGCTTCATGCCCCATGAATGAAGAAAGGCAACAGTCAACCCTCTGCACAAAGGTGAGACATCTACAGACCCTGGAAACTACAGACCCATAAGTCTCACTAGTCTTATATGTAAAGTCATGGAAATAATTATCATGGAGAAAATCAATAGAGATATAGTAAACCTCCAGAAAGTGAAACCGACCCAGTTTGGTTTCGTCAAGTGCAGATCATTGCCTACTCAACCTGGTGGACTTCTTTGAGATACTCACCAAAGCAATAGATGAGGGCAAAATTGTTCACACTGCCTACCTTGACCTGGCCAAGGCATTTGACACAATACCCCACTCTGACATTTTTGACAACCACACGAGGTTAGGTACAAACCCATATGTCAACCGGTGGATAGCAAACTGGTTCACAGACAGGACCCAGGAAGTTAGAATTGTGGAATCCACCTCTACAAAGAGGCCAGTCACAAGTAGAGTCCCTCAGGAAGCAGTCCGTGTACCGCTCCTGTTTGGCATTTACTTCTCTGAAGGCAAAGCCAATGTCAGTGGTCTCTGGCTTACTAAATTTCCAGATGATTGAAAATTAGGAGCTGTCATTGAATCTCACAGACACAAATGTTCTCCAGGAGGGGCTGACGTGGACAAACAACTGGTGTCAGAGCCATGGACTAAAGCTAAATGCCAAGAAATGAATAAAAGTTTCCTTTGGGAAGTCATCCATACCTTGTAACTATCATATTGACAACACACCCTTTAGAGTTGACCCAGTAGTCAGGGACTTAGGGACACACATAGATAGTAATCTATCCTTTGACAATCATGTCACCATCAATGGAGAATAGTTGCATGACCACTGAATCATACAGCAATGCACTGTACAAACACGTACACAAATGCATGGATCTCACCATACCCAACAGAACCAAGAAGCTCTCCTCCAAAAAAAGGATGCCAATGTGGTGGTCCCCTGCCATAATTCGACAACAGAAGGAGGAAACTGATGCGGAATAAGGTGAAGTCCCAAGACTGGAAAAACTCCCTTATCAGCCTCAACAAAAATTTGAGATCCCTCATCAAATCCTCTAAAGCTAGCTATGAAAACAGGATTGCAGCAGATAGTAAAAACAACCACAAGGCCTTCTATAGTTATGTAAAGAATCTCCACGGCAATACCCATATTTGCTCTGAGCTACTGCATAATGGTACTTCCTATACTGAGCCAACAGATATTGCCAATATACTGGCTGACAGATTCACTGCCAACTTTATCCCCGCCCCCAAAGGACCAATCAAAATACCAGTAGATTGCCAGGCACCCAAATATTATTGCTGCACAAGTTAAAACAGCACTGCCCAATGCCAAGAATACAGCTTCTGTGGGACCTGACAATATCCCTGGCTGTGTTCCACATGAACTACAGAGTGAACTGGCACCTTACCTGTGTGCCCTGTTCAACCATAGCTTCACCTCAGGCTTTGTCCATACTGAATGGTGCACTGCTACAGTCAACCCTCTCCACAAAGGAGGAGCGATTACACACCCTGGGAACTATTACCCCATTAGCCTGATGAGTCTAATATGCAAAGCTATGGAACGCATCATCATGGACCTAATAAACAAGAATACAGAGAATCTCCAAACTCTGGATCCCACACAGTTTGGTTTTGTGAAGGGTAGATCATGCCTGCTCAACTTGTTGGACTTCTTTAAGTCAGTCACCAGAGGTGTGGATGTAGGCAAGGTGGTTCACACAGCCTACCTTGATCTGGCCAAGGCCTTTGATACCATTCCCCACTGAGGAATCACAGAAAAACTCACTAAGCTAGGCATCAACCCATATATCACTAGGTGGGTTTAAAACTGGCTCACAGATAGAACCCACAGTGTGAAAGTAGCTGACTCCAAGTCAGACTGCTGAGCAGTCAAGAGTGGAGTCCCACAGGGTTCGGTCTAGGGTCCTTTCCTGTTTGGTATCTACTTCTTTGAAGTCCAGGCCAACACAAAAGGACTCTGGTTGACAAAGTTCGCAGACAATTGCAAGTTGGGAGCTATTATTAACTCCCCAAGTTATGTTGACATCCTACAGAAAGGCCTCACTAGGACCAACGACTGGTGTCAGAACTATGGCCTTAAGCTCAATGCTAAAAAATGTGTCACAGCCCTTTGGGAAAAACCCAGTTCCCATGAATTACCACACTGATGGTAGTCCACTGAATACAGAAGGCATTATAAGAGATCTGGGAACACAGGTTGATAGCAATCTCTCTTTTGACCACCATATTGCCACTGTGGTCAGAAAGTGCTTTTGTGTGGCATATCTCATTACTAAGGGTTTTGCATCAGGGAGAAAGAGGTAATTGTCTCCCTCTACTCTTCTCTCATTAGGCCAGTCATCGAGTACAATGCCCCATTTGGCATGTACCTCACTAGACACCTGCAACAACTGGAGAGGCCACAAAAGTACCTCACAAAGAGGATCCTAGGCCTTAAACACTTGTCCTATATGGACAGACTCAAAAAACTCCAACTATTCTCTGTCTCATATCGCCTACTTAGAGGCAATCTCTGCTTGACTTACAAAGCCATGTCTGACCCAGCTCTGTTAGAAATGCTACATCTAAAGAAATCCCAGTCCTTCCACACCACATGCTCCAGAGACCTCTACCTCATTACCACAATCAAAAGAACATGGAGGGATAGGTTCATAACCCAGAGACTCCCCATGCTATGGAATAGACTTCTCATACATGTCAAACAAAGCACCTCACTGGCCCTCTTCAAGAGAAGTCTTGATGAATGGATGGGAAATAGAATATTCACCCCGAGGATCACTCCAGTGACTCTACTGGAAAGAGGCACTGGGAACTAAGGTTGGGTGGCATGATGCCAGGGTAATCCTATGGGCTAAGCTTGTAAAGGCTCCAGGGCCGTTAGCTTAGTACACACCTATGAACCTATGTGTCTGCAGTGGTGAGGAAATCATTCTATGTTGTGCAACTTATAAACAAAGGTATGGCATCTAAATCCAAAGAAGTAATCATTCCACTGCATTCAGCATTCATCAGACCTATCATTGAGTACAATGCCTCCTTTGGTATGTATCTAACCAGGCATACCCACCTACTGGAATGTCCACAGAGGTTCCTCACTAAAAGAATACAGGACATAAGTAAAATGCCCTATGCAGACTGTCTCAAGTCCCTATCCCTGTATTCTGTCTCCTACAGGCTTTTGAGGGGAGATCTATGCCTGGCATACTGGGCATTATCAGACTCCACTCTGATGGACCTCCTGCATAAACACAAAATAAATGGCACCAGAATTACCTGTTCTAAAGACTTAAACCTTGACTGTAATATACATTGGACCTGCTTGAGAGATAGGTTTGCATCCCAGAGACTACCGCATCTATGGAATAGGCTCCCCATCCATGTATAGCAGAGTGCCTCCCTAACCCAATTCAAGTGCAACTTGAACAATTGGATGGGAAACCAGAAATTCAACTCTGGTTTGGCACCTATGTCTCTAATGGACACTGGTAACCTGTAAATGATTCATCTCCCAGGCCCATGCTTACACTTATCAAGGGTATCAGAACATGTCAGAGATTTGGGATGCATGACTAGGCTTAAAAAGGCCCTTGTGGTCATTAGACTAGTAAACATCTGTGAATCTATGAAGATCTTATCTCAACTCTTCTATATGCATCACCAAATCTTGTAAACTTTAGGAAATCAGATTTAGACAAATTAGAATCCTGCTATAACAGAATTGCAAAATTTGCTACTGATGGCAACTTTTGGACACATCATTGCACTGCCCTGAAATAACTGAATTGGCTATAACACTTGGCTATAACACTCTCAGCTAATAACTTAGCAACAACTGTGCTTAGTACGTAAGATCCTGCACCAGCATGAAAAAAAGCCAGCACTTCAAAAATTATGAACTCCTTACTCTAACAAACGTGTACCTCACTCGAGTAGCAAATTCCTGTTAAATGTTACCAAAGCTATCAATAAATCAGGCAACTCCCTTTTCTCAAACTACACAGCTAATAGCCAACCAACAGAAATAACACCTATGCGGTGGTGCAGCGGTAGCGTTGTTGTCCCACAGCAAGAGGTTCTCCCGTTCGATTCTTGGCTGGAGTGTGGAGAGCGCCTTCTGTGTGGAGTCTGCATGTCCTCCCCGCGGTTGGGTGGGCATTCGAAAGAAATGCATAAATGAGCATGCCTTCATTGAAGGTTGAACATCGAGCTGGCATCTCAGCGTTCGTGAAAATCTAGTGCCAATCATTAGCGGACCGGAGTTCCGCTGTGGCGACCCCTAACCAGGAAAAGCCGAAAGACAACAACAACAACCAACTTATCTCACTTCAAAATAACTCTTAATTCTCACTTAACTAATACCTGGCTATGCTCCTTTATAAATCATTGATAAGAAAAGATTTCCAAAGCTATGTCCTATTTACTCTAAACATTCTTTCTCTAGATAATACTAGTGCTTCAGACAAATCAAATCACATCTCACCTTTCAACATACTTCTACCCATTATTATTACAATCTAAAGTGTGTATTCAAGGACTGTAAAACTATTCTCCTTTAGCTACAATTATGTTTCAATAGCTATACTGTATTGCCTCCTACTACAGGCTATCAGGGCTCTCAGTCAATATAGATATCTATGAAAATTGGTCACCCACAGATTCTTATTAATATTTACTGGTTTGCACTCTATAAGTCACTCATTTTCCTGATAGATTTATTACTTTTTTTTAAAGAATAATTCTCTCTGTTCCTGTACTAGACAATGTAACAATGTCATTAATAAAATATTTACATGAATGTGTTTTATCCAATGTTATATGTTTAACACAAATGTCAAGTGATGTATATGTAAACCTTGTATTTGCAATTATAATTATTGTTACATGTTAAATGTGAAGCTTTTCTCCCTGGGACTTCCCTGAAAAAAAGGATTTTGTTCAGTCAGACTTTCCCAGTAATCAAATGTAAAATAAAAAAAAATAAAATAAAACAAAAAATAAAATTAGCATAAATAAGTCAGTTTCAATCAGTCTTTAAACTTCTTTAATCTCTTACTATAAGTGTACTTATTCTATTCATTCTAGGCACTGTCACAAGTCTGACAAAAAACATGTGGGATGTGAACTAAAAATGTTTAACTTCAGAAGAAAAAGGGTTGTTAAAATGGAATTCTTTTTCAAACATGGACTGCACCAATGAAAGAACACTGAATGAGGTAAGCTTAGGGAATCTAGGAAGAAGTAGCTAATTGCAGGGGACTCTGAAGATATGTAAAGGCTGCCAGCCTAGCCAGGTAGAATTTTATAGATAATTCTGTAATTTGTAAATATTAATATAAGCCAAAGGCTTGTTCTCTTAAATAGAAGAAAATGGTGTTTAATATGGAACTGCAAAAATGTAACAACAGTGTACTCTGGTATAGGAAAGCTGATAAGTCAAGCATTGTATAATTGTGTGATCACAAAACCCAGAGCCGAGATGTCTGGCTGAAGGAATTATTGGTTTTGTTTTGAGAATAGAGTTAATTGCTAGAATTTGCATGTATAACGTACTTTATTGCTGTAGCTTTCTGACCAGGTGCAGGATTAAAAGGGCGGTTACACTCTGAGCTTCTCTTAGCCAGGGAAACAGAAAATAATGATGTAATCTGAAATAAGTCATTGGTACTGTGTTATCAATTTAAGGACAGAGAGACTCAGAGCATTTTGTGTTTGTCTTGAAAACATCCAACATCACCAGCACTCTGCCTATGCTCTATATGTAAGTTTATTTTAGAACTGTGTTTTCTCTTAGATATAGCTAGGAAATAGGAAGATTAGATTATTTTTTTCTGTATTGCTGTCAAAACCTTTCTACTGTATTATTTTAAGTATTTCTCTGTGATCTCTGAACTCTTGACTAGCACTGTGTAATAAGAAGTATTGTCTTGTGTTTTTATTATTAAATATTTTTAAACCTTTCAACTGTGGCTGTTTTATGTACAATAAGTTAAGTTCTAGAGTATATTGCATGTATATAGTGATACTGTCCAAGCCACCCCAAATAAGCCTTGCTGTTCAGTCACACTTACTAGTTGGATAGTAATACTGTACAGTAATAATTGGACACCCTTTAATAAGGGCCTTATTAGTAGCTGAAATTAGTGGGTGGTGACAGCTGGTACTACCTTTCAGACTGTGCAGAAAGGGGGAACAGCTGGAGAATCTTTGCCAGCCTTCCCCAGGAGTGTCTGTGTGTTTATATATAACTTATATCTCAAAGTGTGTGTGTGTGTGTGTGTGTGTGTGTGTGTGTGTGTGTGTGTGTGTGTGTGTGTGTGTGTGTGTGTGTGTGTGTGTGTGTGTGTGTGTGTGTGTGTGTGTGTGTGTGTGTGTGCGTGCATGCGTGCGTGCGTGTGTGTGTGCGTGTGTGTGTGTATGTGAGCTACTTGGGCAGGGACACAAAGCACTGGTTGGACAGAGAGGGTTGTGGAGGTTTTAGTTTGCCCAGTAAGCTGAGATCTGGACCTTATAGCTGTGCCAATGGGAAGTCTTATTGGAGATCTGGAGAGAAAGGGAGAAACCAACCCCAGACTGACTGTGATTTATGTGCGCTCTTAAGGGAAAATGTATTTTACTGTGTGTGTATTTGTTATCCTCCCCTATGTGGACACCCCTCACTGGTGTTAGTGGTTCGGATTGAGGCTCCTTCATTGCTGGGCCAGTGTACAGGCATCACAGGGATTATAAATGAATTCACATTGAGTGCAACAGAAAAGACTAATGTGCTGCTCTGATGAGTGTTTCAAGGATGGTAGATGTTGCTATTCCTACACCAGAATAAATTGGTTAATACAAAGCTGGGAGATGCCTACTAAATGATATGACTTTGATAAAAAAGAAAAGTGGTGGTGCTAATGTAGATTATAATACAGATGTCTCAGCAGGGTTCTTTTGACCTGCATAATATTGGATACTGCATCATACAGAGGTGCCACAATGGAAGAAGCCTAATTTCCCAGTGTACTTAGATGAAGAAGAGCAAAGAATAATGGGCTATCCAACTGTGATTGATGGAAGAAATCCCAGAGAATGTATTACTGGTCAGAGGGTGGAGAGAGAGAAGTGCCCGAGGGTAAAGGTTAAGTATATCCTCAATGGTACCCAGCTTTGACATTGCAGTAATGAATTGGTGAAAGCTATGTTATATAATTTCAAACAATCTGTGGTCCATAATGGAAGCTTCTAGCACTTTATTGATGATAACTTTATGACATGGAATTCCTACACCCTCATTTTCACAGAATACATCTACCACATCAACAATTCCACTAGTTTCCTTAGGTTCACTCTTCACGTTGAACCAACGGATCTTACCTTTCTTGATATTACTGGGTCCTATAAAATGTTAGCAAGAAAATATTCACCAGACTGTACCAAAATTCTAGTAGACCTAATTTCATAGGTTCATAGGTAGGTACTAGGCTATCTGCCTGAAGGCAGAATGTGTTGGCTTTTTGCCGCCCCTTAGATTAGTTCCCTGTGCCTATGTCCAGAAGAGCCACTGAAGTGATCCCTGAGGTAAACTTTCTGTTTCCCATCCACTCGTCAAGATTTCTTTTGAAGAGTGTTAGCGAGGAGCTCTGCCTGATGTATACTGGGATCTTGTTCCAAAGCATGGGAAGTCTCTGGGACAGGAATCTATCCATCCAGCGCATCCTATTTATTGTTGTGGTGAGGTTTAGATCCATAAAGCATGTGGCTCGCGGGGATAAGGTTTTCTTTAGATGGAGCATGTCCATCAATTCTGGGTTGGACATGGCCTTGTATGTCAGGCAGAAATCACCCCTGAGTAGGCAGTATGCAACTGAGTACAGCTGTAATTTCTTCAGTTGAGATGCATAGGGCATCTGTTTGAGGCCAGTGATCCTCTTGGTGAGGTACTTCTGTGGTCTTTCCAGCTGTTGCAGGTGTCTTGAAAGGTACATCCAAAATGGGGCGTTGTATTCTATGATGGGTCTGATGAGTGATGAGTAGAGGGGTACAATGACCTCTTTTGATCTGGATGCAGACCCTTTTGTGATTAGGTGGGCCATGTAGAAGGATTTTCTAACCACTTTGGCAATGTGATTATCAAAGTCGAGATTACTATCTACTTGGGTCCCCAGATCCCTTATTACGTCTTCCGTATTTAGGGGACTACCACCTATGTGGTAATTTATGGGTACTTTGTTTTTTCCAAAGGGGATGACTATGCACTTTTTAGCATTTAGCTTGAGGCCATGATTTTGACACCAGGTCTCCGTCTCAGTGAGACCCTTTTGGAGGATGTCTGTGTCAGCTGGAGAGTCAGTTATAGCCCCTAGTTTGCAGTTGTCTGCAAACTTGGTCAGCCATAGTCCTCCTGTGCTTGCCTGTACCTCTGAGAAGTATATGCCGAAAACAAGGGGTCCTAGGACTGAGCCCTGGGGAACTCCACTTGTAACTGATTTAGAGTTGAACCTAGCTCCCACAACTCTCACTAAGTGGGTTCTGTCCGTGAGCTAGTTGGCATCTCATCTTGTGAAGTAGGGGTTTATGTTCAGGCTGGTGAGCTTGTCTATAATACCAGAATGGGGAATGGTGTCGAAGGCCTTTGCAAGGTCTAGGTAGGCTGTGTGTACCACCTTTCCCTCATCTATAGCCTTGGTAACAGTCTCAAAGAAGTCCACCAGGTTCAGGAGGCATGATCTGCCCTTACCAAAGCCGAACTGGGTAAGGTCCAGTGTTTGGAGATTCCCAATTTCTCTGTTAATGAGTTCCATGGTGATGCACTCCATAGCCTTGCAGACTAAGCTAGTCAGACTTACTGGGTGATAGTTCCCGGGGTCTGTTGTGGCTCCTCCTTTGTGGAGTGGAATAACCGCTGCTGTGCACCACTCTATGGGTACGTAGCCTGTGGAGAGGCTGAGTTTGAACAGTGTGTTTAGGTGAGAGGTTAGTTCGTCTTTGAGCTCATGTAGGACACAGCCTGGGACACAGTCCAGTCCCATTAATGCTGTATTTTTGGCTTTGGAGAGGACTGTTTTAACCTGAGTGTCTGTGATTTCAGGGTCTCTACATTCTTCTGGTATGGTTATGGACCCTCTTGGGGGTGAGAGGGGGGTGAAGTTTATGCTGAACCTGTCTGCCAGCATGTTGGCGATATTGGTCGGTTCAGTGTATTTTGTGCCCTTCTGCACTAACTCTGAGCAGATCTCAGCATTGCCACTTAGATTCTTGACATAGCTAAAGAATTCCTTGTGGTCATCTTTGGAGTCCTTTGCAATTTTTCTTTCAAAGCTCGCATTGGATGATTTTATGAGGGATCATAGTTTCGTGCTGATACTGATCAAGGATGTCTTCCCTTCTTGGGATTTTACTCTTTTCTGTACTAGTTTCCTCCTTCTACTGTATAGCTTGTTTATGGCAGGAGTCCACCAGACTGGTTTCCTCTTATTAAGTAATGTGAAGTTTGCCTTTGAAAAGTTTTTCACGGTGGTTTTATTGTCCGGGGGTGGGGGCGGAATGTGGATATCCAAAGTGATTTGTTTATGGTCAGATCTAACCAGCAAGGGGTTGACCTTCAGTGTGGAACACTGGTTGCCCATGCTGGTGATGACCAGGTCCAAAATGTTGTCACCTCTGGTGGGAGTGTTGACCATTTGAACCAGGGCATTTGAGTTTATAAATTCTAAGAAATGTTGGGCAAGGGAGTTAGTACTTGAGTAGTTCTCCCAGTTAATGTTTGGATAATTGAAATCACCCAATATTAGGGTGTTTGGTAGGACCTTTATGTTTCCCAGTGTTTCCAGGAATGTAGAATGGGGGTCCTGGGACATGATGGGTGATCTGTAACAAGCTACAATTTGAATTGCAGTTTTGCCCATTGTTAGTTGCACGTGGATGATCTCTGAAGCATCGTGCTGTGCCACTAACCTGGTGGTGTGGGTATCCTTGATGAATATGGATATGCCCCCGTCTTTTGTATTTCGGTTTGGGTTCTGTGGCCGAAATGTATGGTATGAGTTGTAGCCTGGTAGTGCCGGGGTGCTCTCTGGAGCCTTAAACCAGGTTTCTGTTACTGCACATATATCGATTTTCTCCATACAGAGGAGTGCCTCGAGTGCATGCATTTTGAGGTTCAGACTTCTGGCATTGAGTAGCACTACCCTCAGTTTTTTGTTACTTGTGCTATTTATGACAGTAACTTCATAGTTATTTGCATGCCATAGGCAAATATACACTCCAACCAAACTATCATTAAGTTCATGAAGCAAAGGGTGGCCTGCTTTATCCCAGAAGTCAAACAATGGGTGTGAAGTACAGGTAATCTAATTAATGGCTCCTCTGATATAGGATAGTTACACAGAGCCACAAATCAGCAACATAATTATATTCTTCCTTAAAAAAGAGCAACAGCACCAGTAGGAGACACCATGGGCCACAATCTTTTGCCACAAGGCACAGAGGAACAGCAGGAACTCTGTGACTTCAGCAATTAACTCACTTGCAGTGGATTATTTAGTAAATATAAAATGGGGACAGAGAGACTATAGTCAAAACTGGAAGATCAGTGAGAACAATATATTCATACTTTGTAGACATGAAAGGAAGAAACCTCAGGAGTTTCACAAGTAGGACCCACTGGTTAATTTCTTTCACCTATAGGCACTGATCTGTGCACCATATAACACCAGGGGGTGTCCCACTCATAATTACAGCATGTAGAAATGTTGTGTGGCTGCTGAACATGTGCCTTTTGCAACCACCCTCAAGGTTTAGAGTACACTATTCCTATAAAATGCTGTGTACTCCATGCCTCCTTGTCAAGACAACAGTTGTAGTATTAGGCACAGCCCATATATGTACATTTTCAGAGGTACATACTGGGTCTTGTCTTTCTTCATATCATACTGAAGCATACTAAGGCTGCATGTGACTGCATCCATTAATGATTCATATGTCTTTGATGAGAGACACCTCAGTGGATATGCATTCATTGAATTTCCCATTTTGATCATCTTTGCATACTGGTCCACATATGCATTGCATTGCATCGTGCGTTCCTATACTGGATCATATTTACAGAAGTATTATTGAGTTACAGACACTGCACACAGAGCAGAAGGCATGTATTATGTTAGAAATTGCCTCACATATTTAACCAACTTTGTATGTGCTATACCACTGCTCAGTATAACTGATACACATGCTTCTCTGTTAGTTTACATGGGCCTTTCACCAAAGACACCTCTACTTCAGTGGCCAGGGAGTCAGCACTTGTAGTTAGCAGGCAGAATGTATTACTTATCCGATACCCACCCCCACAGTAGTGCTGCTTCTGTGTCCACTGATGTTGGTACTCACATGCATGCTATTGCAACACTACAGAGTCTTAGTGATAGAACTGCTATGGAAGCCCCATCTACAAAGAATGCTTGTGGTATGAGGGTGATTGCTACTGCTATTCTGGGATATCACACAGACCTTTTGTGGCACAGTCTCCAGCCCTAGGTTCATTAAGAATGCAGTGGACTGAAATTTAAATATGTGGCATATGACACTGACATGAAGTCTAAAAGAAAGCACAACTATCATCTCAGATTCCAGACTGCCATCTCAGAGCACTTATGGCACTTTGTCAACAGATTAGACAAATCACACCATAAAATGCATGACACCATCAGGTCCTTTCATGCCTTGCTTCAGATTATGCTTATTTATATTCAGGCAGAGGTGTCTCAGGCACATACCTTTGTGAAGTAAATGGCATAAAATATCCCCTTCAATGGTTGTGCCTGTGGTAATCCTATCACAGTCTGCAGTTCCTTCACCACACTCATGGCTGGCCATGCCTCCAAGGGTAGGTACATCCTCTACACAGGAGATACAATGTGCTGCCATACACACATCAGTAACTGTTCCTTGACAGGGGGCCTAATGTACCAGCCCTGACAGTATGGCTGGCCACCACATCTGCTCATAGGTGAGTAGGGGTTTAGCATCCCTGCTGCACCACTCTGCCATCTGTGAGATCATAGTAGAGCCTTGTGTAGAGCTGCATCATTTGGGGCAACTTAAGGTCCTAGCCAGTGTGTACCTGCAGTGCCTGTTGCACCCTGCATCAAGTGAATGGCTTGGGAAATGATGATAGCATGTTTGAGCCCCTGCTCCAATCACATATGTTATGCATGCTCACTTTATTATATATCTTTATCTTTGACTGGACCTATAAACATTTCTATTCTGTTATGGTTCTTAATGCAGGTCTAATTACTGCTGTGACTAGTTTTCCATATTTCATTACATCTCTGTATACTTATTCATACTTATTTGTTCAAGTTACTCCACTGGAGTTATTAATACATAATGTTTTCTTACATGCATTTCAAATTAGCTTATTCTGAATACCTGTACAAATATGGCATCCTGTATGTGCTGGTCTGTCATTAATACTTTACCTGTCCACCTTGTCATGGGGCTGGGGGTGGAACTGATATTTCTTCACCATTCTGACCATCGCTATCATACTCTTATTGTGTTTTCAAGGTCTCCAGATGTTCTTCATGTTTCACTGTTGCAGTCATTACATTTGGGTAATCTTCTGGCAGGTTGCCTTCAGTCAGCCTGAATTCCAAAGTCTTGGGTCCTGCGTCGGTTGTTGTCTTCTCTTCCATGACGTCAGGTCATCAGGGGTATAAAACGTGCAGCCGACGCCATTTTCTTTAGTCTTTCTTGCTGCGTGGTGCCCGAAGCAGAAGCATTTCAAAAGTGCCGGTCGGCCGACTACTGAAATATTCGAGTTTGAGTTTCAGAACTGAAGTCTTCACTAAAGCTAAGTACTCCATTGGGGAAACTTTTTTCTTGCTTTTTACCGATGTCAGAAAAAGTTAATAATTGTATTACTTGTGGGAAGCAAATACCTCATAAGGATTTCCATTTATACTGTATTCCTTGCCTAGGCCCTGATCACAGCGTGCCTGGCTGTCAGTTTTGTGCTAGATTTAACCAATGCACTATTAAGCGTCGGTATACTTTTGCATCAAAGTATTTTGGAAACAAATTTAACTACTCAGAAACATCGTTGTATAGCAATCCGACTACCGGAGTACATAAAAAATGCAAAGAAAAGGACAGAGAAAGGCAGTCGAGATCCATCTGATCATCACTATCATACTCTTATTGTGTTTTTAAGGGCTCCAGTTTCTTGCTATGCAGAATGCAACAGATTACGGATGTTTTGCATGCCTTCACTGGTGCACTCTTGAGTGTGCCTCCTGAGCTAGCTAGACAGTGAAAATGCATCTTCCCATGCTCAAATATGCATCTTCCCATGCTCAAAGGCATATTCTATGATGTTGCAGCCACGACAAAATGCATAGCTGTTTGACTCCTGTGCAGGTATCTGTGGGGAACATATGGATGTCAGCAACTATAGTTCAAGCAGGTACCTTCAGTTACCTAATAAACAATCATAGGATAGTTTTTTCCTCCAAATGAAATGTACAGTGCATGACATTGGCATGCCATAAATTGGCATCATCATTACACCAAGGGAAGTGAGCACACACATCCATGATGTAATCCCTGTGGCTCCATATCATCTAGTAGTTAATGGAGAATTATGCCTGTTGGCATATGCATGTGCACCATCTGTAGCAGGTATCCCTGTGGCTATATATTTGCCATCCATTGCACCAGTGATGCTTGGTAGGTGGCATATTGAGTGAATGGCTCACCTGACTGCTATCTCCCTGTTCATGACTGTGGACCTTATATAATGCTTTGCATGTGCCAGAAGGCAATACAGGAACTGTTGTGTGATGCAACTGTCAGATGCCTGTGCTATACATGTGATGTCAGCTCTAGGTCTTTGGAAAATGCCCTTGTCCAGGATGATAACAAATCCTGGTTTGGAAAGGTATAGGTCAGTGACTTCTGTTGTTTGTCACAGTCAGCAGAGCTTACCCAGCATGTAGCTTTGCATATGGAATATGCCCACCTGCTCTTTCCTAATAAAACTAGAGTACATAATCCATTGACTGTTGCATCATGTGGTGGAAGAATGATGATGCATAATTGCTTGACAGGCTCCCTGTGCTGTGTTAGCATCCTCATTTCCTTGTATTCTGGATAATCAGTCTGTTATGTGTGCTGAAATGCCTCCAGTCTGTGTCTCATACATCTGTACAATTTTGCACTTAAGTTTGTGTTATTGTGCACACTTGTTATCCTTCATGAATTGCAATGTTTCTCAGTATTAATGTGCTTAATTTAACTACTACGTTTGCATCCATTGCAGACTACTTGGACAGAGTATACTAGTACTACACACTGTCTGGTTTCCTTTATTTTAATCACTTCAGACACTGTACACTGCCAGTAGTAGTACAGTTGCACACATCATTCCTGAATAGGGCCCTGAGCATGAGGGCACCTGTACATCCTGCAAAAACTCTTCCTCCATAATGCTGTTTTAAACATTTCCTGGTCTGTCACAAGGTTTCCAAATTCAATGTCTGTGTTTTTAGAAATTGTGGTGGACTGTCACTGTGGTGGAGATCATGAGACATGATTTCAGAATACAGAATGCAAATTGCAGATCATGCTTAAAACATCTAAAACAACATGAGTGTCACTGAGCCTCTTCTACGTATCATTAGTCAAAAGCTTCCTCAGACTTAGAAAAATCAACAAGTTCTTCAACCATTAAAAGAGCCACACTCTAGAGCTTTATGAGTGGCACTTCATGCAGATACAAACCTGCCTCTATGGCCTTTACTTATCTTACCACCAGCCATACCCAGTGCACTTATTTTGGTCCACCATACTGTTTACTGTTTATTAAATTCTCTTTAGTTTTGATTTGTAATATTAATTTTACACTTAATTTGGTTCACAGGTTCATATGTAATTATTTGGCTTAGTTGCCCTTCTGTGACATTTTAAGACTATCTAATTTTGCTTCCAAGGGCGAGAATCAAACCCTATACTTTTGTCCTTGAGATGAACACCTTAACCATTATGTCAACCCACAATTAGTCCTAATGTGAACATAGATTTGATATAAAAGCTTTTATTTGATTAATAATTGTATCTATACTGTTATTTGTTTCCAGTGTTATTTCCATTTCTACTGCATGCATGCATTGGTGGAGAACTGGTAGCTGTGTATGTACGTCCTGTTTTTGCATACTTTTCTCATCTTATTTAGCTCACATTCATTTGGTATGATTTGAATTAAAGGTTGTTTGGTGGATGATTTGTCCAAGCCTTTTTCAATCTGCTTAGGTTTGATATGTTCCACCTTTGCCACAGTTACTGTGATCAATATTCCATTTGCTTACATTTTTTTTTACTCGTTGGTTTCAGAAGCTAGACTTTGATTCCATGTAATTCTCCATCAGTGCTATTTTCCCAGTTTCTTCAAAGCCCTTCTATATCACCACCTTGGACTACAATGTGAATGTACTACACCAAATAAGTAGAATATCTTTACTGTTTAGGTAATTTGCTATAAAGTGCATATTTCATTTCCAGTAGGGCAAGTGCCTTGTTAAACACTGTCCAACTTCAGACATTTTGCTGCAATTTTTGAGACAATTAATCTGTGTTTATTCATATTGTATAAAGGCACAAGAATACTTGCCTTTAAGGACATTTCATTCACCTTGCTGCAGGTACGCATTATGTGACACCATATGAGTCTATTTGTCAAATGATGGTCATGATACAAACCCATCCATCCATTCCACAACTCTTTTTTGTCATTTTTTGCACATGGGTTCAGGATGACTCATCAACAGTGATGATCATCTACCACTATGTGGCTAACCCTGCCAGGGTTATTCTCTCATATCACAAAAACACATAAACAGCCAATTTAGTCCATACTGTCCACCAAGACATGTCTTTGAAATGTGGGAGGAAACCTAAACACTCAGAATAAACTCACACAAACACAGGGAAGACAGGCAGATTCAACATAGAAGACAGCCCAGCCAAGACTTGAATCAGAAAACCTCTTGCTGGGAGGCAACAACACTGACCACTGCTCCATGGTGCCACCTATAAATGATACACATACATGTTTATTCTTAAACACTGTAGCAATTACCTCATGTACACTAATAACCCACTTATTGTTCATAAAACAGATCCAGTATGTGGGAGGTGTAAGTATACTTTAACGCTGGTGGTAGACCTTTCTCATGCAACCAAAACTAATCCTATAGAGGCTGTCAGTGACACTTGCACCACACCTACTGCACAGGGTAAAGACCCTACACATAAAACTACTTATGCTGAGGCACCTACAGGTAATCTTCCTAAAACACTAGAACCTACTGCACAGCACAATCAAAGAAAGGGTCTTCAAACATCATGTAAACACTCAGTGTTAAAACACCACCCGCAGCTACACATAGTAATACTGTATCCAATGCCTCCACTTCTAAGCCCTTAAGGCAAACCAGCACCCAGCCAAATTTCCTAGTCATTGCTGATTGTATAGTGAGGCACACTGATGTCCCCCCTCACTGACTGAGTTTGGAGAGAGTCACGGTTAGCTGCCTTTCTGGGGCCAGGACCTATCAGTTCACACAGACACTCAAGTCATTGGACTAGAGGTACCAGTATGACTCTGTCTTAGTACATGTGGGTGTCAATGACCTGAGATGTAAATCCCTTGACTATATGAAGTGAGACATGATTGAGCTCACTGATTATGTGTCTCAGGCAGGTATGAGCCTGGCACTGAGCAGCATACTAACTTCTCCAAGGATGACGCCATGTTACAAACAGAAAATTATTTATTTTAACAATTGGATTAACTTTTAGTGTCAGTCCATGGTGGTGCAATATTTGATGGCCTGGAAGGACATGGTTGACAGGCCATGCTACTTTGCAAGGGATTGTTTGCACTTGTCCCCTCTAATCTTTTGGATATTGGCAAAGACATTTTCCATCCCATAGTGCCTTTTTTTGGCAATGCCAAACTGATAAACTTACTGACTTAACTGAACCGATTGTTTAGGAATGGAGACATGGTGTAAAGTCACATAGAATATCCTATCAGTGCAAAGTTATAATACCTTTCATGCCTTTAGACCAGCTACTGCGCAGGAGGGAACTAAAGGTGGAGGCGTGTCAGCCTATATTAAAAACAGTCTCACATCCAGGCAAGTCAATATGTATGACTCACTGCAACTCAAACATGTGCAACTCATCCTAAAGCGGGTGTTTTACCATATCCTTGCAACTTTTTTTTTTAATTTCGCCAAGTCCTTTGGGTTTCTAATACCATGATGGGAATGGACCCCATTCCAGAGTCAAAGTATTATTAAAGTTCATGAAATTAGCATTGTTTCAATCTTTGATGCTAGCTTGAAGTCTTCTTATTATCACCATCAATGTGCCCAGTAATGACTCCTTCTGCAATTCATATGGAGTTGCATATATCAGTAAGATATGTAAGTACAATTGTAAATTCTTTTTTTATGAGACCCATTGCTCCTACTACTATGGCAACTGTCTGGGAATCCTTCTACCACACTGCCCTTGTTTCTGCCTGCAAATCCTGTTATTTTCTGACTTTGTGCCTCTCTCTCTACATAAGACACTGTAGTCACTGAATGTAGCAATTTCATTGATCAATGCTAGGTTTGACTTCTTTTCATGGACTACTATATCTGGTTTTCTTGCATCTTTTTTTTAACTGTTGGTAATGGATGATCCCATGTGATATAAACTTCATAATTTTCTATAGTGCTTTGCGGCTAATGTTTCTAGTGTTTTTCAGCTACTTCAATATTATAATGTTTACACAATCTCCAGTGCAACAGTCTTGCCACATTATTATGTCTTTCAGTATACAGTCCTTCTGCCATTAGTATAGCACAACCAGCAATAAGATGTGTGACTGTTTCTGATTCTGTTTTGCAAAAGCTACATTTGTTTGTTTCTTCCACATGTTCATTGAACTTTTTAAATCAATGTGTACATGGTCCACCTTTTTGGGCTGCCAGTATTAACTTTTTGTCTTTTGGTTTAAATTCACTTCTCCTTAACCATTCCTGCGTTACATCCTGATCAACATGAGGTTGTCCATGAGTTTTCTATACTTGCAATTATATTCATGCATTTTGCACATTTCTTGCCTTCTCTTCTGATCCTTCACCTTATATTCTTTTATTTTTTAGCACAATCAGTTGCTGCCTGATTTTTATCTATTTCTGGTTTGATTTCCATTCTCACTTGGCACGGATATGTTTCTGCTAGATTAAGCAGTGAAGTCATCTTAGATTTATTCTCCTCATGTTTCAAAACTTTCACTACATTTGGTTCTTGTGAGGTCAGCAGATATGTATATAGTCCTATGATTGCAGATCTATACAAGTAATCAAGTTCGAGGAGGCCCATACCTCCTTCAGCTATGCCCACTTGTATTAAGAATATGACAAATGCAAAAGACAAGCCATCCTGGTGGAATCACAATATCAATCGGTTCTACAACAATAGAAAACAGAATCTTGGCCAAGCGTAGAAGGAACAAAGTCATGCATACTAAAAGCCATCAGACCAATCTAAACAGGCAACATAGAGGGTTAATTAATACTTCAAAAGCTAAAGTTGAAGAAAATATAGCTTCTCAGGCAAAGGACAACCACACAGCTTTCTACCACTATGTCCTAACCTTAGAAGAAATACATAACAATGTGCAGAACTTATTGTGAATGGTATCACCCACACTGAACCAGAGGCCATTGCCAACCTTTTGGCTGACAGGTTCAGCTCAAACTTCTCCCCCCACTCCCTCCCCTTTGATAGTCCAAAGAAAGTACCATATAACACAATCCCCCCAGCCTTTACTAGGGAACAGGTCATCAATGCACTTTCCCAGGCCAAAAACACTGCATCAGTGGCCCCCGATAACATCCAAGATGTTTAAGGGCATTCGGCTGAGACCTAGCCCCTCCCCAACCAAGCTTACATATACTTTCCCAGTTCAAGTGCCATTTTTCAATTTCAGCATCCCGATCGAGTGCACAACACATGTAAGTGCTGCATTTACCTGCTGTATCCAAGCTTTGTACCAGCTATTCAAAATGTGTTACTGTCCGATTGCTGCATAATAACTTACTGTTTAACTAGCAGACACCTTTGAATGACCACTTGTGCATTTATCTGCTGTAACTAAAGTGTTGTACTAGTCATTTATGTGAATTATTGCCAGATTTGCAGCTTACAGTTTACTGTTTAACTTGCCAACACTTCAGAGAGACTGCATGTGTAACTGTTGCTGTAACTAACTACTGCATTGTGTAGAATTCCTTACTGGGACAGAGCCAACACTTGCTGATAGTGATTACTATGGTCTGGAACACTGGCATGTCTGAACTAGTGCGTATGCTCAGAGTCTAACTATATAGTCACTAATACTGTTTAAGAAGTGCTCTGAATACCTGACTGCAGATATTATACATGAATTGATTACATTCATATAGTCGCTAAGATACTATTCTATAAGGAATGACTCCATAGTATTTGCACAGTTATCTAGCATGTTATATACAATCTGCGACTGAGAATTTATGCATAGTGGTGCAGCAGTTAGAGTTTTCAACTGAAAGCAAGAGGTTCTCCCGTTTGATTCTCAGCTGGAGCGCCTTCTGTGAGGAGTCTGCATGTCCCCCCCAAGGTCGCGTGAATTTAAAGACATGCAGGTAGGTGCAAGTGTGTGCAGGTGTTCCTTTTTTGAAGGTTGGGCAATGGGCTGGCAACTCAACACCGTAAAAATTCACTGCCAATCATTAGCAGACCACAGTTCTGCTGTGGCGACCCCTAACCGGGAAAAGCCAAAAGACAGATTTTATTCCAAACATAGTGCCTTATATACAGTGTAGTCTAGTCTAGTGTTATTTTCCACAACTGTACTGTATTTCCTCTACCCGGAGTTGCCCTACTCCTAACCTGTAACCCCTATTTTTCTCTCCTACAGTTTACCCAAACTACTGCTCGACCTACTTGCCCCCCACCCTCCTAAGACCTGCGGACTACTATCACTTGTGCCTATAGCATAGCAGGACCTATAACTACTGCTAAAGAAAAAAAAAACAAAAATACAGGGAAAAGTGTATGTTACATTTACTACGTAATGTGATACTTTACAGGGTTGTGTACACTTGATTGGGCCAGTGCTAGATTACAACACAATCTCCCTTTCTAAACACCCTCCTGCCCCCCCCCCCCTTCCCAGCCATTCAGTGTAAAAAATCAGGTTCATCTTAATTACTTGTTATCTACAGCTAACCTATTTATAAGAGAAACTGGAAATTAAAATACAGCAATAAAGCCCTACATTTACACCAGTAACACCTAAGTTACTTACCTTAGCTTACTTTGCTTGGGGATTAGTCCCCTGTCCGTTCACCCGTGCTGCGCATGGGCTCATTACATGCCCCACCATGCCCCCAATTCCCACCCACTCCCAGTACATCTAAATTAATCCAGGCTCAAACCACTCCCATTCCTTCCAACCAACCAGGACACATAGCTGACTCCACCCCTCCTACCTACAACCCTCCCTTACTCCATCATACATCTAGCCCAACACATCATGTGATTACTCAAAATAGTTACTATTACTACCTGCTTTCTTCTTGCTCATTTAACATCTTATCACAATTCCACAATTGACTCTCCCATTAATTTTCACTGCACCCTTACATCCTTCTCCAGCCAGCACCCCCTCTACAGCTTCACTTCCCCAGCCACCAGAAACCATATCCCAGTTGTCTCACTCAAATACCAACTTCCCTCTACCTTTAAACAAAAAAATTCACTAAAATATGACAGCCCCCTTACTATCTACACCAAACTAATACTAGCCTCCTGTCTCTAAATTAACCCGCAGCAGTGACATCCATGCTAACCCCATCCCCACCTCCCCTAACCCCACCACAAACATCCCTCAAAATACCTCCCATCCCTAATCACATCCAAAAAAAAATCTGATCTCCTCTTCATGTGCCTAAACATTAGAAGTATTTGTAACAAAATCCAAGACCTACATGCCACCATAAAAACCTACTCCCCTGACATTCTTATCCTAACTGAAATATGGCTTAAACTCCACATCAAAAGCGAAGAAATACACCCCCAGCTATAGCATCCTTCATGTAAATAAACTAACAAAGAAAGACAACGGCATAGCACTCTTGTTTAAACACCACCTGAACATTCAAACTACTAACATTTCAACCCCCCTAATTGGAAAAGAAGAAATCCTATACGCCAGCCTCAAACTAAACACAAATAAAACCATAAACATCATCGGCTGCTACTTCTCCCCAGGCCAGAATATTCCTAGTGTAGAAAATCTCTTAAATTGGACCAATCTTTCTCTCCCCCAAGAAACCATTATCTTTGGAGACTTTAATACAAACTGGCTATCCTGCAAAAATGACCACCCAACCTTGCACATAAATCTTCATGGATTCTTCCAACTAATTCAGTTTTCCACCCACATAAATAAAAACCCCAACAACCATACCACCCATGATTGGATACTTGTCAACAAAGTTCCCCACTCCTACATAACAGGCTGTCTACCTGACAGCCTCAGTGACCATATCCCCATTTTCTTTCTAAAACACCATGTAAAAATATCTATCAGATTATCCATAAACAATCTGTAATACAACTAATTTTAACCCCCTCTCCTTTAACTCTTGCCTCTAGAACTGTAACTGGACTCAACTAAAATACTTCAGTCTGGACAAAGTCATAGGTTTCTTCAATGCCACCTTTCTCAAAATCCTAAACTCCCAAGCCCCCCTAAGATATGCCAGAGTCAAAACTAAAAGCTCCCCCTGGTGTCAAAAAAACACCCAGGGACTAATAAAACTTAGGGATAAAGCATGGGATCACTGGCGCCAAACAAAAAACCCCACTGCTAGGGAATCCTTCCTTGAATTATGCAACAAGGCCAAAAAGCAAATAAAAACAGATAAAGCCCTTTTCTATCAATCCATGCTAAACTAATCCCAACACAATCCTAAACAATTCTGGTCCACAATAAACGTCATATTCCACCCAGGAAAACTAAGCACCCCCTCACCTACCATCCCCTCCTCCTTCAGTAGTATAGCTTACTCTTTCAATAAACATTTCACTGAATCCATTCCATCACTGGCTAAACAACAACACTCCACATACACTACCCCCTCACAAAATCCCAACCCTCCACCCCCATCTTTCACCTTCTCCGCAGTACCCACCTCCTATACAAAAAGACTTCTGACTAAACTCAAACCCACAAAACTTGCAGCTGACAACATTCCCACAGAATACCTAAAAATAGCTGCCGACACCCTAGCCTATCCAATTCCCATATTAATTAACTGCTCTATATCAGAAAGCTATGTATCTATTCTGTGGAAAATTTCACACATCATCCCCCTACACAAAGGTGGCTCCTCCACTGTCCTTTCCATTTACTGCCCCATTGACATCCTTTCCCCTCTCTCCAAGATCCTTGAGAAATGTATTAATTCTCAAATACTAAACCATCCCCTAGATAATAATCTCATCTCCAAAATCCAATATGGCTTCAGGCCATATCATAGCACTACCACTGCCTGCTCTCCTTCACAGATACAATCCTAGAACATAAAAACAATGGCTTATTCTCCACCACTGTATTTCTGGATCTGTCAAAAACTTTTAAAAAACTTAACAAACTTCTATCTGTCCTAACTAACCTCTCTTTTTTACACTCTGCCACCAACTGGTTCCATAGCTATCTATCTGCCCAACAGCAATCACAGGTTTGGCAAGACCAGCTAACCCCTCATCTCCCTGTCTTTCTCGGGGTCTACCAAGGCTCCATACTTGGTCCCCTACTATTTTCCCTTTTCACCAATAACTTCCACACCACCACTAAACTTGCCACTCTCATACAATATGCAGATGACTCGACCCTCACCTGCTATGCCCCCACTTTACCAGAACTTCAAAACATCACACAAGAGCCTTTCTCATCTGTAGAAAACTGGCTTTCCAATGCCCATCTTCTATTCAATGCGAGGGAAACCAAACTCCTTATTTTCAGCCTCTCCAAATCTAACCAATCTTCTATCCACTTCACCATTCATGCCAAAAACAACACCATCATCTCCCCATCAGAGCACACCAAACTCCTTGGTGTGAAGATTGACAACAATCTCAAATTTGACCTACACATATCTCTTACCATAAAAAACTCACAAAAAACTCACGGCACTATATAGAAACAAACAGTACCTAACCAAGGCAGCCAGAACCACCACTGCCAACTCCCAACTAATCTCCACATTATTCCATGCCTCTCCCATGCTCACCAACCCTAGACAGACTGACCTAAACAGACTTGAAACCTGCTACAATAAAACTGCTGCATCCTACCGCAGCCACCATTGTTACCCACTTAGGGAACTTTATTGGCTGGAACTCCCACAACTTCTTCACCTAAACCAGCTCTCACTTGTCCACAAACTAGTAAACCTCCCCCACAAGATCCCAGCTCTTCAAAACCTACTCCCACCTTACTCCTACTCTAGCCCCCTACAATCAAGCAGCAAAAATCTACTTCTTACCGCCAAACCCAAAAACTCAGCAGCGAAATCCCTATTCTCCTGTGCTATCTCCAAACTATGGAACAATCTTACCTCCTCCTTAACATAAACACCATCCACCAGTCTATTTAAGACCACTCTCAAGTCTCACCTAAAAACTCACTGGCTCTGCCCCTGCTCCAACTCAGGCTAACAAAACTCCTTGCATATAATTACATCACCGTTTCTTTATAATTCAGTCCTGTTCTATACATGCTTATCAGGATAATTCTTACTGTTTATTTATTAATCACCTCATGTTATAACAAGTGCAGTACACTACAGCCTTTGTATATTTTTTCTTCCTATTGATCTATGTACACTACATGTCTTGCTTTTATGTAAACTTATTTGTTATTGTAAAAGTTACTATTGTAACATTTGCTTATCAACATTTGTTGGAGCTTTTCTCCCTGGGCCTCTGCTGAAAAAGGACCTGTGTCCATTCAGAACGTCCTGGTAAACACATGTAAATAAATAAATAAATAAATAAATAAATAAAATTAATAAATAGCATAAAGACATGACCTCTCTGGTCCACTTGAATCACTTATCAACTGGAGCCTTCTGTTAGGCTTTATGCCCAAGGAATGGAAGGTGGCTACAGTCATTCCCCTGCACAAAGGAGGTCCAAACACTGATCCAGTGAGTGACAGGCAAGACTTTTAATATGATATCTCACTCAGGCATTATAGACTAGCTCACTAATTTAGGTATAAACCCTTTTATCATGCACTATATAGCCAACTGGCTCACTGATAGGACCCAGGAGGTCAAAATTAGTGAGGCCACATCCAGCAAGAGGGTAGTCGCTATCGGAATCCCCTAGGGCTCGGTACTAGGCCCATTCCTTTTTGGCATCTATTTCTCTAAAATGGAAGCAAATGTTAAAGGTTTATGGCTGACTAAGTTTGCAGATGATTGCAAGCTGGTAGTTATCACTTAATTTCCTGCAGACACTAGCATTCTTCAAGAAGGTCCATCTCTGACTAACAAATGGTGCTAAAGCCATGGTTTTAAACTCAGTGCTAAGATATACATAATGGTACCCTTTGGGAAGTTAACCATACTGGCTAACTGTCATGATGATACTATGTACCCTAAGAGTTGACCCAGTGGTCAGGGATCTGGATATGCACAAAAACAGTAGCCACTACATGGCCACAGTGGTGATGAAATCATTTTATGTTGTGCAACTTATAAGTAAGGGCATGGCATCTAGATCTAAATAGGTCATTATTTCACTGTACTCCTCCCTTATCAGACCAGTCATAGAATACAATGCTCCCTTTGGTATGTACCTGACCAGGCATATCCAGCAACTAGAGCAACCTCAGAGGTTCTTTACAAAAAGAATACAACGAACCTGCCTTATGCAGAGCATCTCAAAGCCCTTTCCCTTTACTCAGCCTCCTACAGATTGTTGAGGGGTGATATATTCCTGCCTTATAAGCTATCCCCAAACTCCACACTTATAAATCTACTACATATTCATAGGTCAAAAAGTATCAACTATGCAAGGTCTAGAGATCGGAATTTTGTATGTGACTTAAACAAAACATGCTGGAGTGACAGATATGTGTCCGAGAGACTGCCCCTCCTGTGTAACAGGCTTCCTAGCCATGTAAAGCTAAGTTTGTCTATTACCCAGTTTATGTACAACCTAGACCAATGGATGGAGAATAGGACATTTACATGGGACCTGGCACCCATGTTCATTATGGACAGAGATAGCTTATAAATGCCTGGCCCTCAATGTCCTATTTGGATACAGGACATCATTATTCTTTTGGGAAAACATGGCTAGAGTTAGAAAGGTCCTCATGGGTCATTAGCCTAGCAACAGTCTATGAATCTATGTATCTGTACATATGCTTGTGTATACATGTTCACATTTTAACACACACAAACATACAGTCAAAAAAGTAGTTTGCAATGTCTGTTCATTTTAACAGCTTCTTTATTCTGATTACTCAACTTGGAAAATAATATCTATATCTATTTATATCTAAGTATACATCTCTATAGATATACATAAGTGTGTATATATATATATATATATATATATATATATATATATATATATATATATATACACACACACACACATATGTCTGTGCATACATGCACCCATTTTTTTAACACCACTCTGAAATGTATTTGGTAATATCTTTTCAGTTTAAGAGTTTCAAATTTGGTTTATAGATGAATGAATTAATAGGCTTGATTGCCAAGCATACATCCTATTAGCTTTAAAGAAGCTTGATTGTCATAAATGGTGATTTGGTCACCTGGACTAGTGTATACAGGTCTCTCCAACCCCATGTAAAAATGGGGAAGTGGGTTTTTATAATAACAATAATGACTATCATAATCCTATTGTGATATAGTCTACTTGCAATATATATATTACAGTTAATTTTTAAGGAAGTTAGTTACTGACTTCTGTTTGTGATGGGAATGCAAGGTTTATTCTTTAATCTAGGAATGCATTATGTTCTAGTTGTTAATTTGCGTACTGTAATTCTATTATATCTTTACATTACAAATGGTTATATTAGCACAAACTCTGTTTCAGATCTCTTGTTTCTTTTTTCTTTTGTTGGATTCCTTTAGAAACTTTTGGCAAAAATCAGAAACATCTTGTCCACAATTGTGACCTAGTCAGCACTCTTTACAATCATGTGTGATGAGCCATGAGGTTCATCAACAATGCATGCAGTCTAATCAGTGTGCACAGCATTTAACTGCTCATCATGGCTGCAGCTGGGATCCATGGAAAGAGCATTTTAGATCAACTCATGGTCACAGTAAAGTATGAACAACTACTGCAAACATGGATCGAGCAGAAGCCTTTGGGGTAGTTGGGATGAATCCACGTGTATCAACAGTAATGCTAAGGTGCTGTTCTGCTGTTGTAACTCAAGGCTACAAATATGCAGAGAAAGTCTTCTGGAAGGAAGTAAGGGAAGTTTGCCCAAGATTAAAGGGTAGAGGTTGTAGTACAGCCACACAAGCAAACAACAAACAGAAATGGACAGAAGACTGCAAAAAGAGGTGATGACCAAGTCAGTGTTGCAGAACACAATGGAGAACAGGGTATGAAGCATACACAGATAACTGTCTGAAGCACCTGAACACAGAAAATGTGAAACTCTTACAGGATAGAAGGGATACAGAAAAGTAACAGGAATTACTAACCTGCATCATTCCTGACATCATCAGAGTTTGACCAGTATAACTGTATTGTAGTATAAATGTCACGAACACAAAAAAAAAATGTGATTGTCAGAGAGATGAAGAAAGGAGACAGAAGTATAAGGAGATGAGGTGCATGGCAAAGAGAGAGGTGGCAAAGGCTAAGAATAAGGCGTATGGAAAGTTGCATGAAAGGATGGACACTAAGGAGGGAGAAAAGGACCTGTACCGATTGGCTAGAGAGAGGGACCGAGCTAGGAAAGATGTGCAGCAGGTAAGGGTGATAAAGGATAATGAGGGAAACGTACTCACAAATGAGGAGAGTATGTTGAACATATGGAAAGAGTACTTTGAGAGGCTGAGGAATGAAGAGAATGAGCGAGAGGGAAGGTTGGATGATGTGGGGATAGTGAATCACGAAGTACAATGGATTAGCAAGGAGGAAGCAAGGATAGCTATGAAGAGGATGAAGAATGGAAAGGCTGTTGATCCAGATGACATACCTGTGGAAGCTTGGAGGTGTTTAGGAGAAATGACAGTGGAATTTTTAACCAGATTATTTAATGAAATCTTGGAAAGTGAGAGGATGCCTGAGAAGTGAAGAAAAAGTGTTTTGGTACCGATTTTTAAGAATAACGGTGATGTGCAGAGCTGTAGTAACTACAGAGGGATAAAATTGATTAGTCACAGCATGAAATTATGGGAAAGAGTAGTAGAAGCTAGGTTAAGAAGGGAAGTGATGATTAGTGATCAGCAGTATGGTTTCAACTTTGTTACTTAAGAATTTAACTTGTGACTGTTTCTGCCATTTCACACTGAGCTAATCGGAGGAAGTCAATGGAAGGGCTCTGAGCTAACGAATCTGAGATATATAACATTAAGTATCCTGTTTTTTGCTTCTTTCTGAGTTATTTACAGCACTTTTATTTTACTCACTGTGTGTGAGGTAATAAGTAGAATTTTCTACAATTGTTAAGCATTTGGTTGGGTTTGTTTGTTCTGATTTTTGTTTCCTACCCTCCTTCCCTCTTGGTATCCTGTTTTTATACTTGGTGGCTTTGCAGTTGCCCACCCATACTGTAAATTTGATCTGGACACTCCTCCCAGTTTAGTGTCATTACCTCATTCTACCTATTCCAGGGACAACATTTGAGAAGGCCAACCCAGTTAGCTTCTGCTCCTCCTTTCCCCTTTCCACTTTACAAAAAAAAAAAAAAATTTTTCTAAGCTTGTTTCCTGCCTTTCCTATAAGTTGTCTAGTCCAGATACAGATTTGCTGTATCCAGGACTGTTTGTAAGCTTCTGAGTCCCCAAGCCTTTCTGTGTTGGAGGGAAGCCTTCTAGCTTAATTTTGTTTCTTAGAACTAGCCAGTTTTTTAGTTTCAGCACTCAAATCTGTTTGAGCTCAGCACTTATTCAGAACTCATTGTAAGCACTAACTAAGCTACAAATTACTACAGCACTTAACTTTCCCCACTTGTCTAGAGGAAAACAGTTTTTAGTACTTAATAAATAAGCACCTATCCAGACATGTCTAAGGGTCAGCTCCCAGTGTTTTCTCCTGGCTACCTGATGAATCTGGGCATCTTGGGGCAATGCAGCAATTGCCTCATGTACACAGACAACCCTCTCCTCCTACCACTCAACACTACAACCTGTGAGAGATGCACTTATATAACCAAACTGGAAGCAAAGCCCTCTTCACCCAAGACTGGACTAGATAGTCAAGAGGAGAGGGTAAACACTTGCACCACACCACACTCATCACATAGTCCCTCAAAACCTACACCACCAAAACATATGTTTGATTATCCGAACAGTTTGATTATCCATACTACCCTAGGTCCCAATTAGTTTGGATAATCAACTTTCTACTTCACATAGAAACACAAAACACACACCTACATTCATGGAGGCTCTCAAAAAAAATCTACCCAAGCAACAGGGACCTCCAAAGCAGAAACGCAAGCAACCTCCACTCTCCAACATAACCCAAATGACACATAGCCCACAAACTCAGTGCGTAAACTCAACCACAGCCCATAAGGTATAACAACATATCTAACACTCTAGTCATAGGTGACTCTATAGTCAGGCACACTGATGTTCCACTCACCAGGCTAAACAAGGAGAAAGTCACTGTCAGCTGCCTGTTAGGTGCCAGGATCTGCCACATAACGCATGCACTCAGGTCACTTCACAGCAAGTGCAAATATGACTCTGTCATTGTCCATGTTGGTGTGAATGACCTGCAATGTACCTCCATGGACTACATGAAAAGAGACATGGAGGAGCTTTCTGATCTTGTAGACCAGGCAGGTATGAAGCTAGCCCTGAGTAGCATCCTGCCATCACCCAGAATGATACCACAGTACAAGGACAAAATGATTGACTTCAACAATTGGCTAAGCTTCTGGTGTCATTCTAAGGGGATCCAGTATCTGTCTGCCTGGGATGACATGATCAACAAACTACGATGCTTTGCCAGAGATGGCCTGCCCCTGTCACCCTTGGGATTCCGGATACTGGCTTAGGCTTTTGCCACCCCTATAGTGCCATTTTTAGGTAAGATTCAAATGACAAATTCATCACCATAACAGGTAGAAGCAAACAAAATCTGAGGGTAATACTACTCAATGCTAGAAGTCTAAACCTCAAAATATACTCACTCGAGGCACTCCTTAAAATGGAGAACATCGACATCTGTGCAGTGACAAAGACCTGGTTCAAGGCTCCAGAGAGCACCCCTGCATTACCAGGCTATAATTCATACCACACCTTTCGGCCACCTAACTTGGACCAAAGCACTAAAGGCAGAGGCGTGTCCATATTCATTAAGGATATCCACACCTCCAGGCTAGTTGCTCAGCATAATGCATCTGAGATTATCCAAGTGCAACTAGATTATCCAAGTGCAACTAAGTCTGGGCAAGACAGCAATGCAAATTGAAGCTTGCTATTTCTTAATGCACTGGAAAATATTAGGGTACAACCTAACACCCTAATAATGGGCGATTTCAACTACCCCACCATTAACTGGGAAAACTACTCATGTACCAACACTTGTGCTCAATGTTTTCTGGAATTTATAAATTCCAATGCCTTGGATCAACTTATCCACACCCCCACCAGGGGCAGCAATATCCTAGACCTGGTCATTACCAACATGGGCAACCGGAGTTCTACACTAGAGGTCAATTCCGCGTTAGTCAGTTCCGACCACAAGCAAATCACCCTAGACATCCCCATCCCAGCCCCACCCCCCATTAGGGAAACCATCGTAAAAAAAATTCTCCAAAGCCAACTTCACGCTTCTTAAGACAGAAGTGGCAAATTCATGACACTCATGCTGACAGATAATAGAGATACGACTGCTGTATCCTACACAATTGCACTTTATAAGCACTTACACGAGTGCATGGATCATGCAATCCCTAACAGAACCAAAATGCTATTCTCCAAAAAAAGGAAGCCAATCTGGTGGTCCCCTGCTATAAACAAACTCTACAACAGAAGAAAGAAACTGTTGCAAAAAAGAATAAAATCCCATGATTGGAGGAACTCTGTGGACGGCCTCAGTAAGAAGCTGAGATCCCTAAAAATCCTCCAAAGCTAGTTACAAAAACAAAATTGCCACTGATTCTAAAGACAACCACAAAGCATTCTATAGCTATGTCAAGAATCTCAATGGCAATACTCAGATCTGCTCTGAGTTACAGCACAATGGCACTAAATATACAGCACCAACTAATATTGCCAACATCCTGGCAGATAGGTTCAGTGCTAACTTTGCCCCTCTCTCATCCCCTAAAGGGCCCATCTCTATAGCTGAAGAATGCAAAGTAACTGTAATCACGGCTGCACAGGTAGAAAGCACACTCTCCAAAGCCAAGAACACAGAATCCATGGGACCTGACAACATCCTAGGCTGCGTTCTACATGAACTACAGAACGAACTGGCACTCCACCTAAGTACCATGTTCTATCATAGCCTCACTTCAGGCTTTGTGCCCACTGAATGGCGCACAGCAATGGTTATCCCACTCCACAAAGGGGGAGCCACCATGGACCCTGGGAACTACCACCACATTAGCCTGATGAGCCTGGTCTGCAAGGCTATGGAGTGTATCATCATGGAACTTATAAACAATGACATTGGTAATCTCCAAATTCTGGACCCTACCCAGTTCGGGTTTGTAATACGCAGATCATGTCTCCGAAACCTGATAGACTTCTTTGAAGCAGTCACCAAAGCTGTAGATGAGGGTAAGATGGTACACACAGACTATCTAGATCTCACCAAGGCTTTTGACACCATCCCACACTCTGGAATTATAGACAAACTTACTAAACTAGGTATAAATCCCTATGTCACAAGATGGGTTGCCAGCTGGCTCACTGACCGAACCCACACAGTAAAAGTAGCAGACTCTAAATCCAACTTCAGACCAGTGACAAGTGGAGTACCACAGGGTTCAGTCCTAGGTCCTCCCCTGTTTGGTATCTACTTCTCTGAAGTACAGGCTAACTCAGAAGGTCTTTGGCTAACAGAGTTCACAGACGACTGCAAACTAGGAGCCATTATCAAATCTCCTAATGATGTGGACATCCTACAAAAGGGCCTCACTGAGACAGATGCCTGGTGTCAAAGCCATGGCCTCAAGCTCAATGCCAAAAAGTGCATTGTCATCCCTTTTGGTAAAAACTCTGTACCCATGAACTACCACATAGGCGGTAGTCTACTTAACACCAAAAGTGTGATAAGAGACCTTGGGACACAGGTGGACAGTAGTCTCTCCTTTGATAATCACATTGCCACAGTAGTCAGGAAATCCTTCTACGTGGCACACCTCATCACAAAAGGTTTCTCATCCAGGAAAAAAGAGATCATTCTTCCCCTCTACTCATTATTATAGAGTACAATGCCCCTTTTGGTATGCACCTCACAAAACATCTACAACAACTGGAAAGGCCACAGAAATACCTCACAAAGAAGATTACCAGCCTCAAACAGATGCCCTATGCAGACCATCTCAAAAACCTCCAGCTTTACTCTGTCGCATATCGCCTACTCAGAGGCGATCTCTGCCTAACATACAAAGGTATGTCAAACCCAGAGCTGTTGGACATGCTCCACGTAAAGAAATCCCAATCCCTCTGAGCTACACGCTCTAGGGACCTAAACCTTGTCACCACAATAAACAGAACATGCTGGAGGGAGATTCCTGTCTCATAGACTTCCCATACTCTGGAACAAACTACCTATCTATATCAAACAAAGCTCCTCATTAGCAGTCTTCAAGAAAAATATTGATGATTGGATGGGAGATAGGAAATTCACCCTTGGGATCATTTCTGTGGCTCTGCTTGACAGGGGCACAGGAAAATAATTTTCTTGGGTGGCAAAAGCCAGGGTACCGTTTGGCTAGGCTTATATAGGCCCTAGGGCCAATAGCCTAGTACCTACCTATGAACCTATGAACCTATGAAAAAGCACTACAGATGCGATGTTTGCTCTGAGAGTGTTGATGGAGAAGTACAGAGAAGGTCAGAAGGAGTTCCATTGTGTCTTTGTGGACTTAGAGAAAGCATATGACAGGGTGCCTAGAGAGGAGGTGTGGTGTTATATGAGGAAGTCGGGAGTGGCAGCGAAGTATGTAAGAGTGATACAGGATATGTACAAGGGTAGTGTGACAGCAGTGACATCTGCAGTGGGAGTGACAGATGCGTTTAAGGTGGAGGTGGGATTACAGCAAGGATCAGCTCTGAGCCCTTTCTTATTTGCAGTGGTGATGGACAGGTTGACAGACGAGATCAGGCAGGAGTCCCCGTGGACTATGATGTTTGCAGATGACATTGTGATATGCATTGAGAGTAGGGAACAGGTTGCGGAGACCTTGGAGAGGTGGAGATATGCTCTAGAGAGGAGAGGAAGCAAACCTAAGACAGAATATATGTGTGAATGAGAGGGAGGATAGAGGAATGGTGAGGATGCAGGGAGTAGAGTTGGTGAAGGTGGATGAATTTAAATACTTGGGGTCAACAGTTCAGAATAATGGCGAGTGTGGAAGAGAGGTGAAGAAGAGAGTACAGGCAGGGTGGAGGGGTCTACTTTATTTAACCAAAAGCTGATTCCAGTGAATGCAAATCCATCGACACAAATGCATCGAACTGCGAAATAAGTGAACTCACAAAACCGCGAAATTACCACAAAATTCGAAATGTGGAAGTGTTTTGGTTGGCCCGTCTGAGCTACAGATCTGTAAGGTAAGTGTGCGATAGTTACGGACATTAGGGTGTGGGTTAAGGTAAGTGCATAGATAGGTAATGTAATATGGGTAATGTATTTAATGTTTAGTGTAGGGTTTGAGGCAAGGGTTTGGTTAGTGTATGTGTGTGGTTTATTTATTTTGTTGGGTATAGCTCCGTAGGGCAAGTGTGCGGTAGTTATGGACCATAGGGTTAGGGAGGGGTTAAGGAGAGTGCATAGATAGTGGTGTATGTGGGATTTAGTGTAGGGTTAGAAGTAGAGCTTTGGTTGGTATATGTTTGTGGTTTATTTATTTTGTTTGGGTGGGTAGTGTGTTTCGGGCGGTGGGGTTGACTGAGCATGACAAATCGGTATTTTGAGTTTCACGGTTTTGTGAGTTCACACATTTCGCGGTTTGATGTATATGTGTCGATGGATTTGCATTCACTGGAATCAGCTTTCGGTTAATTAAAGTAGACCCGGGTGGAGTGGATGGAGAAGAGTGTCAAGAGTGATTTGTGCTAGACTAGTACCAGTAAGAGTGAAAGGGAAGGTCTACAAGAGGGTAGTGAGACCAGCTATGTTATATGGGTTGGAGACAGTGGCATTGACAAAAAGGCAGGAGTCAGAGCTGGATGTGGCAGCGTTAAAGATGTTAAGATTTGCACTGGGTGTGATGAGGGTAGACAGGATTAGGAATGAGTATATTAGAGGGTCAGCCCAGGTTGGACGGTTTGGAGACAAAGACAGAGAGGCAAGATTGCGTTGGTTTGGACATGTGCTGAGGAGGGATGCTGGGTATATTGGGAAAAGGATACTAAGGATGAAGCTGCCAGGTAAGAGGAAAAGAGGAAGGCCTAAGATAAGGTTTATGGATGTGGTGAGAGAGGACATGCAGGTGGTTGGTGTGAAAGAGCAAGATGCAGAGGACAGGAAGAAATGGAAACAGATGATCTGCTGTGGCAACCCCTAATGGGAACAGCCGAAAGAAAAAGAAAAAAGAAGATGGAAAACCTTATGAATATTTGAACCATTACTTCTTTAAGTTATTTTTTGCACATCACTTTTTTAGTAAGTTGAGTCATCAAAGCAGTACTATTGAAGGTGCCAGGGAAGAACATAGCAAGTTTTTTTTTTTTTTTTTTTTTTTTAATATTTAGAGACTGGAAGAAGAATTACTGCAGGTATCAGAAGATTTAAACTCAAAGCTCTTTTTAGTGACATTCTACCAAGCACAGATTTTATAAGGTACGCCAGAGAAGCACTTGCACTGAAGGTGTTAGGACAACACACAATGGACGATGTTAAACATCTGCACAGTGGAAGCAGAAAAAAATAGAGGCCTCAGGCAATTTGAATCCATTACAATCTTCAGTAACATTCAACCAAATGCTACATTTGCAAGGTGAGCCATAGAAGCAATCGCTCTGCAGCTGTCAGGGAAACAAATGTTAGGACTGTTGCACATTTGCAGCTTTGAAGGAGGCCTCAGTGGAGCCGAACTCATTACTCTTTTTAGTTGCAATCTACCAAGCGCTACATTTACAAGGTTAATCATAGAAGTAGTCACAATAAAGCTATCAGGGAAGCATATAACAGGATTGTTACGCATTTGCAGAATGGAAGCAGGAAAAAAAAACATAAAACCCTGAGGGGATTTGAACCTGACCCTGACACTCTTCAAATCCTGCTATTAACTAGATGAACCATTCAAGCAGCCAGGCTAAAAGTATAAGCTTTACCTTGTTTTGTACATGCACATTGCCACAGAATGATGTTCAGCTCATTTGCGCGATCTATGGCAGTTAAGGACAATATACAAAGTACATGACTGGACTTCCTTACTGCTATGCAGTGTGCAGTGCCATTTCTTGTTGGTTATACATGGGCATTGATATTGCTCTTTGGAATCTATCATGCACAGTATAAATGCAAAAGGATAAGTGATTTAGAAGCCTTTATGGGCATGTGCGTGATATGTTAATCTACTTTGTGACCATCATAAAAGTTGGAAAGCGGAGTACAGGATGAATAGGGAAATCAAGCAGAGGGAAGGACAGAATATGATCAAATAAGGAATGAGCAGAAAGAAATCTGGTAGAAGGCAAATACTTTTTTTCTGTAGAACAATTGCCCTTTTTATTTTTATGAAGAGAAAGAAAAGGTGGGGAAGAAATAAAGGAAGTAAGAGCAAAGTAAGATGGTTAGGAAGCAAATGAAGTTAGTCACGACTGAGGAGGTGTGAGGTAACATAAAGGTGGAGGGGGAGCACAGTGGTGAAGGAGACCTCAGACAAACAGTTGGAAGACATTGGTAAGAGGAGTGTATGACCTACAGGGGTAGGCATGAACAAAAAAGGGAGAGGAACACCAGGGTGGAAGACAGTACTGGGTATTCAGATCTGCAGTCTCTGCTAGTGTATACCCAGTAGGGGATTACTCATCACCCTGGGTACAGTCACCACTGTGTCTTGGCTCAGACAATGTAGTCAGTGCTGTGCAGAGGTGCAACTCAAGGGGTCAGCAGAGCATGCTTTTCATCTGTCCTAAGCTCCTATTGATGATATCCTCCACAGGATCTGCCAGTGACCAATGGGTATTAAAGGTACTACCTTGACTCACACTGTTACCTGAAAATACAGTTATACCAGCTTCTGGTGCAGGGCTATCTACAGCAGATACTGCAGGTAGGCAGGAGGCATGGCAGCAACCATAGCAGGCTGGGATCCAGATGTTGTGAGTGTGTGTTTGTGTGTGTGTGTGTTTGTGTGTGTGTGTGTGTGTGTGTGTGTGTGTGTGTGTGTGTGTGTGTGTGTGTGTGTGTGTGTGTGTGTGTGTGTGTGTGTGCTTCTGTATATATGTTAGTGAGTCTGTCTGTCTGCCTATACTTGTGTTGCATCTGTGTGACCTTCTGCATATGTTTGTGTGTATTAGTATGTCTGTGTATTGGCATTAGATACTTTTATAATTTATATTTTGGATGTAAAATATATTCTAACAATTACATATGCCAAAACAACTTTGGAATGTTAGGCTGAGTAACTATGTTACATCAAAATATAAACAAATGTATATAATAAGGAAGAAAACAAATATTAAATAATTTAATAAGTTGTTCTTTGTCCAAGTGCTATATTACTCTCCAGAGTGATAGTAATTGGAGAAATTATGCCCTTTTAAGGGTGTAGAAATCCCCCGCCTGTGGTGACAGGCCTTGCAGCACTCCTAAGCAAGTGTTATTTTTCCAGTAGCTCCCACTCTGTTAAGCATTATTGCTTGCTTACAAGGAAGCTTGCAGGTCATAGCTCCATGCATGCTTTTTGCTTTAACAGTACTACTGAAGTATTCTTTGAGTAATCGAATCTTACAGCATGTGATACTGCCATCCAGCTGCTTGTCTTCAAATGGTATGGCAAAATTCAGCCCCTGTCTACCCCACAATCCACCCCCTCCTGTAGGTATTGACCATTTATATCTAATTTGTTGGCAACAACATTCTGCACTTCCGGAAAGGTAGTAGTAACACCATAAATACTCACCTAAGAGATTTTAACTTCCAGTGAAGCATAAATATGACTTGCTGTTAAGATAGAGATATATTCCAGAGAATCCCTGTTTTGTGAAATAATTTTTATTTCAATATAAATCAACATAGTTCCCTGACCCTCTGTAACCACAATCTGGACGAATGGATGAGCAATAATAAACACATGCTGGGTCTGGCCCCCTCAAGTCCTCATTGAATGGGGACAAAACAAGGTATAAATTAGTCATGACAATGATACCTACAATCCGTGGAACAGGTACCTACAATCTGTGGTATTATACTAGGCTACTAATGGTCCTGTGTATCAATGGCCTAGTACTGACCTATGAAATTATGAACCAATAAATTAAGAATAATTAAAATGAAAGTGCCAGGTCTGAACTATATCTGTCATATTTTAACTCATTACAACCGAGTGGCACCTAAAGGTGTTTCTACAGTTACATTCTAATGAAGCCTCTAGGCAGCAAATATTGCTTGATCATGTTTGCCTTCATAATTCCAAATCCATGCTACATACAAACTATTTAAAATTTAATCTCGAAGCTTGTACCATGGCAAACTTAACTGTATTGCTATTTGACCTCCATCTAGTGTAGGTAAAGAGACACAAATTTTTGGTCAAATAATATTTATTTATTTTATCATACATGTTATGTTTTTCTAAATATCTTGACAACTAAATAACACAGACAGAACTGCTTAGCCTCACATGAAAGCTCTCAGCTGGATGAACAAAATGCTTCTGAAGGTGTGTGTGTGTAACTTCAGTGGTTGCTGAGATATGGTAAGTTGTTTGCAAAATATTACAAATGTAATATTTATTGCATTTGCATTTACTGTGACTTATAAAATCCAGTTTAAGCCCTAGAATCTTAATAACACTACTGTTATAAAAATAGATTGGAATGAAGAGTTTGCCATTTATGCTTCTTTAGTAAACCCTATGGTTCCCGAGATGTGAACTTGTGTTTGAAATGTGAGGACATATTTTGATTCTATCCAAAAGCTTATGTTTCACCCAATAGAACTTATAGTGCAAACTTTAAGAAGTCCATTCGAGTGAATGAGTTAATATCTGTGGTACCAAAATCAGACACAGAAGAAGTCAGAGCAACAAAAAAAAATGCCAAATTTCAATAACAAAAAAGCATTAATGAGATTTCTAGGAATGTCAGAGTATCTTCCTAATATTACTGTGGTAACTATGTATTTTAGCAAGCTGTCTGATAATATATAGCCTGTGAATGGAAAGTACAGTTTTGTAAGTGAACTTACCATAACAGAAAATGAATGAATGATCACTGAAGAAGTAGTCTTATCTATATTGGCTATATCCTGTCAAGGATATAACACCTGGACAGTTTCCAAAGCATCAGGACACCTTCCATGCACCCAAACAGCTTGAGCTGAGCTGCCTAAAGTAAAGTTTGGGTGTCAAGCCCTTCAGAGCTTTCCTGCCAACAGAGAGAGGGAGGCTGAGTCCAGAAAGGAAAATGCTAGGAACAACAAAACATAAATGTTCACATCCTGGCATAAACAAACCCAAGAGAAAACAAGTGTTTGTGGAGGGAGGAAGCGGCTGCGGCAGCAGAGATCATTCGAACATCTGCTGTGATGGAAAGTGACTTACTCAACTGCATTATGTTTATCATATTAATCACTGATGCAGTAGCTTCAGCTACATGGATAGATTTCCCCTAGCTTACAATATTTGGGAAGTAGAAGGAGTTGAGTCCCGGAGCCCCTGAAGAACGGTCCTATAAAAGCCTGAACCTAATGAAGGAATCAAGCTTATAGTGTTTTCTAAAAACATGTACAGGGCAAGGAGTAGCAGCTTCTAGAAAACATTTAGAATCTAACCCTTTCCAAAAGCCATAGATGAAGTCAAGACCCTGGTAGAGTGGGCCTTGAATCTGCCTGGAATAGCTTTGCTATGATGAGTGTAACAAAAGGTAATTGTCTTAGACAACCATTGGGAATTAGTCTGTGTTGAACAGGTTGTTTGTTATTACCTTAACAAGAAATGAATAATTCATATGAAGAGTGGAAAGATTTATTTCTGTCACGATAGTACCTGTGTTGTCTGTGGACATTCATTGTATGGAGTAGATTTTTTTTCACTGATATTTAGATTCAGGAAAGAAAATGGGAAGATGGATAGTTTGGCTTAAAGTAAACTTGTATACCACTTTAGGCATAAAAGAAGGATTAGTTCTGAAAGAAACTCTGTCCTTGTGGAAAATGAGATAGGGTTGACTCAACATAAGAGCTTCCAACTCAGATACTCTTTTTGTAGAGGCAAAGCACTCAGTAAAACTGTTCTCCATGTTAAGATCCTCAAGTCAGCCAGATTTGCTGGTTCAAATGGAACACGTGTTAGCTTCTCTAACACAAAATTAAGATCCCAAGGAGGAGACACTGGTTCACTAGGAGGCCTGTTGTGCAAAAACCCCTTTCAAAGAAATTTTTGCATGAGACTGCATAGAAAGAGGAGGATCCATGAACAGACATGCTGAAATGGCCAATAAATGAATCTTGATAGAAAAATAAGAAAGGCCATAGAATAGTAACTCACACAAATATTGTAAAACAGGGAACAACTAGCCCTGAATGGGTGCTGGTTACAGTGGTGACACCAAGTAAAAAACATTTTACATTTGCTAATATATGATTTTCTAGTAGCAGGATTTCTTGCATCCATTAGTACCTGCTGCATGCCCTCAGTAAATAGGCACCAAAAAGGAATTAAGACCCTATCATCCAGGCAGTCAACTGAAGATGACTGACACTGGGGGTGTATCAAGCACTCCTGTTTTTGTGTGAGTAGGTCCAGTCTGTGAGGAAGCTTTTCTTAATTGCCCCTGTCCATTTCCAAATGAAGGGAGAACCATGGTTGCACAAACCAGAACGGAGTCACCACAATAATCTTGAGGGATTCCTTCTGAATTTTTAGAAATACACTGGATGCTAGTGGAATGAGGGAAAAGCATACAGTAACATGCATGTCTGTCGGAAGAAAAAGAAAAAGTCATCTGTCTAAAAGACTTTTTTGTATATAGTCCTAGAACAGAATCTTACCAGTTGATTGTTCAGAGAGGAGTCAGAGTTATTTTTGAGGAACTCCTCACAGACTAATCATATCTTGTAAAATCTCCTGATCTAGTTTCTATTTATAAGGATCTGTCCTGGTCCTGCTCAGCTTGTCTGCCACACAGATTTGCTCTTACAATTGTAGAGTGCCTGTAAAGTGAGGTTGTTCTGTGAAGCTGTACCCCAAGCTAACATGGCTAGCCTGCAAATAGGTTATGATGTGGCACTCCCTGTTTGCTGATGCTTCATATGACAGTAGTATTATCTAATAAAAATTCAAGTGGTCCCATGGCTAAAGATTCAAAGAGTTGAGTGCCTTGATCAGGTCAAGCATCTTTCAGATATATATATGTTTGCATCTGTCCTTGTTGTTGCACACACCCTGCACTTTTATTCCTCCTGAAACTGCTCTCCAAGCAAAGTCTGAGGCATCTGTCATGATTGACTGCTTTTGAACAGGGAGGTAGAAGGGGAGACTAGGGTTTAAGGATAGCTGTTGTCTCCACCAAATGATTTGTCTTCTGAAAAACCACAGCAGTGGACAAAGGATGTTGGTGCTGAGACCAAAGCGTTTTCACATACCACTATATCTTTCTCATGTGAAGTCTTGCCAGGGATATCATGAGAATCATAAAAGCCACAAGACCCAAAATCCTCAAGTATTCCTTCACAGTGACTGAAATTTGAGTGGAAAACTGTAGAAATAGATCTAAATAGAGATTTGTTTGCTTCTGCAGATAAAAGTTCTTTAAAATGAGGTGTCAAGCTGCCATCCCAGGAATACAATCCCATGTGATGGAGACAAGAAAGAATTTTGAATATTCTCTTGGAATCCTAGCTTGTGTAAGAGATATCTCAGCCAACAGAGAGATTCCTGGCACTTTGAAAAGGATCTGCGAAGATAAGCAAGTGATATAAATGTGGAAAATGTGGATACCCTGTAACCTGATATGAGCTGTAACTGCAGCTAGACACTTTGTGAACACTCTAGGTAAAGTAACTAGTCTAAAGGATAAGGCAGAGAACTGATGATGTAATCCAGACAAACAAACATTTAAGAAACATCTGAAGTCTGGATGAATAAGTATGTGATGACAAGCATCTCTTAAGTCAAGTGTGACCAGGAAACTTAAATTAGGAAGAAGAGGTAACAGGTTGTATAAACAGATTTAGGAAAGAAAGATACAGAACAGGTCTCCAAGTATTTCCTTTCTTTGGCACTGTGTAAAAATCATTCCCCAAATAGGAAGGAGGAACTGGCTCAATCACTTTTTGGGGTAGCTTGTGATGAAGAATTGGTGGAAACAAGAGTCTGATCTGGAGGATGAGGAATAACACCCCCCTAAAAAGGAAGAATTTCCTCCCACTGCCATTTGTAACCTTGGTGATTGATTTTCAGAACTCATTTGTCTGAAACTATCTGTTGCCAAAGAGAACAATGGAGATTCAGACTTTCTGGAAGAATAAAAAGGGACCAGGGTAAAGTCATTCAGACTTGTTGGACTAAACTTTGTTTTGGAAAGTTCAAGGCTCTTATTTAGAACCCTCTTGCCATTTCTTTTCAAATACCTATTTACCTGTATTTTTGAAACTGTTTCTTCTTTTTCATTTTGCCAAAATTGAATGATGAGCTGAGAATCACTTAGAAAAACTCAAACTATAACAGTACAGCTGTACTTGAAGTATGATTAGTCCACAAAAACAGCAAAATAAAACCAAACAAAATTTATTAAAATATCATCAGTTCAGTAAGTGCTTTTGTTTCTTTCTATGAGACTTCTTCAGACTGAATAATGTAATGTTAAAAATGCATTTACATACAGAAATAGTTGCATGGAAAACACCCTTTTTCAGGCACATTAATGTTTAACCCTTTCCTCTTCAGATAAACAACATCTTCCCTGTTCAATCCTGGTGGATAGCAAGCATTTAATTTTACCTACCACAGATATTCACACCACCCCAATTCATCTTCAGCATTACGCAGCTTGTCAAAACTCTTATATTTGATCCAAAACCATAAACTTGTAATCTGCCTTGCATTTACTAGTCTTATAGTGTTTACAAAGTACATTCTTTTCATCCCCCATCTGAATTGCATACTTGTGCTCATATATTTGTTTATATAATTCTCTAGTAGTATATCCTACATAAAAGACATGCAGGACCTACAATCTACTAAGTATACCACAAATTTTGATTTGCAAGTAAAGCATCCCTTAATTTTAATATTATAATCATTAATACTATATTCTTCTATACCAGTGAACAGATAATCACAAAAGCTGCAGTTATAACATTTGAGCAAACCTGGTTTTGTGCATTTTGCTCTAGGCATATTTCACTTAGATTGAAAATAATTCTTAAAGCACATGTTCCCCAACAACCTTGTTTACTTCTGGGCAACTTTTTAAAAATTTCCAGTTGTTAGTTATTATATTTTTTATAGGTTTGTCATCAACGCTGTTACTTATTTGTATGTACACTCTGTAGTTGACCTCCTTGGGTTTTATAGCCACACAATTTCATTGTTTTCTCAAATTATACACTTCAGTGAATTTTTCTGTCACTGACCTGGTAGGGTAACCTCTACTTACAAATTTATTACATAAACTTACACTTTCATTCAAAAATCTTGATCATTTACAGTCAGTCTGTTAGCTCTCATAAGTTGTCCCTTCACAATATTTTCTTTAGTGTTTTTAGGGCGCATACTTATAATCTAGATTTGCGTTGTTTTGAGCTTCCTTCTTAAATTACTCATGTTCCATTTTCCTTGAACACTGTTCCATCTAAATAATTGATGCTATCCATTTTTCTGTAAATTTCAAAAAAGAATTGATATTATTCAAGTTAGTTAGAAAATTACTCGACATTTCTGTGCTCCCCCTCCAATTTAAAGACACATCATCAATAAAGCGTTTATATAATATAACATTCTTTACATACGCACTTTCAAAAATGTTGGTCCTTTCTCATCTGTGTATGAAAATATTGGCATAACTTGTAGCCATAGCAGCCCCCAATGCCACTCCATTAATCTGGCAAAACATCTTAACACTGAATTCAAAAAAATCGTAACTCAGTATTATGTCCAATATTTCCATCAAAAGACACATGATATGAAAACAATTTTGAATTCATTAGTTCCATCCTAACTATTTCCATACCTTCAACATTAGGTATAACCATGTACAATGATTTTATATCAAGAATAACCAACAACTCTGTCTTGTCTACTGTTGTGCTATCTATCTTAACTTCAAAGTCAAATGTGTCTATTATAAAAGAACTGCCAAATTCTACAACTCTTTGTAGATGTTTGTCTACAAAAATTGCCATAGCCTCAGTTTTATCTTTGTTACTGGTAACTATGGGTCTGGTGGGGGTCCAAATCCTTATGCACTTTAGGTAAACTGAAAATTCTACTGATTTTCGGATTATCAACCATTAAATATTTCCTGACTTTTTCTGCCATTCTTTCAATACAAAACCAATTCTCTATCAGGAAAATGATAAATTAATATGCTTTTTTAACTTCCTAATGGGAGACAGGCTTATAAAAATTATCGTCTGACAGCATTTCATACATTTTATTGTCATACATTTCTGCATCTAGTACCACTAGTGGACTGCCTTTATCAGCTTCAGTTATAAGAATAACATTGTTTAACAAACTATAAAACATACTCCTTTTTTTTCAGACATATTATAGTATCTAGCAATAGGTTTCTTGTTAAGTAATTCTATAATTTGCAATTCAGTGGTAATCAGAAACATTTCCAGTTATTTTTTAAATGTGGATTATACACACTGGGCTGGATTTAAGAAAGCTTGCACGGAGTCTAAGAGTAGAGTAAGACTCCAGCCAGCCAACATGTCTGCTGAGCGATCCAGGAACAGCCGGCAGGGGCATGCAAGAGAGCTCCTAAAACGACTCTTGCACGGACAGTGTTAGTTTATGCAAATTACCTCATTTGCTGCTGAAAGCTATGCAAATGAGGTAAATTTGCGATCCAGGAAACACTAACCTGTCCGAGTAAGAGTAGTGTTATTTGTAGAAATGTACTTGATTGGCAACTGAGTACCATTCTGCAAATAGCAAAATGGAGCTATGACAGCTACAAATAAAGGATGCATCCAGTTGAGGAAGCATGCCAATGGCCAAATATACGGCCATTGGCATTTTTAACTGTTGCAAAATAATAAAAATTAATATTTTTTTCCTCGATCTCCGATGTTTAAGCATAGAGCAGCGCCACGCAAATGTGTGGCATGCTAAAAACCAGAAAAACAAAAAATAAAAGCCACAGATAGGGATTTTATTCAAAATATTCATCTGCTATGCAAGTGAATGGCAGGCTGAAAACAACATGGCTACTGAGTAGTGGTTGCTAAGGGGGGAAGCTCAGTCTGAGAGATGTAACCAAGCATTAGTAGGCGATCCTATGCAAATGAGCATAAGGATAGTGAATCCCAATTTTTCCTGCCATGTGAACCATGTCCCTAGAGTGTAAGAGTAGGATTAGGGGAGTAACAGAGTAGAAGATCAGTGACATCATGAGGGGGTATGTATCAAAAAGACTGTAAGCTTATTGGAGCAGAGTGACATGTGTTTACTATGAGTTACTCAGCACTGGAAGAGGTGTGTCTACAGTTGTGTAAACTGAAACCCAGAAACTGAAGGTGTACACTGTGGCTATCACTAAAATTTCTTGCAAAGCTGCTTACACTGTGTGCGCGCATGTGTAAACCCGTCTAAGCCTGTGTGTGCGTGTGTGCGCCCGTGTAAGCTTGTGTACAGCTGTCTAAGCCTGTATACACGAATGTGCACACGCCTAAGCCTGTGTAAGCTTGTGTAAGACTGTGTGCGTGTGTGTGCACCCGTCTAAGCCTGTGTAAGCCTGTGTGCACACATGTGCGCTAGTGTGTGCATGTTTGCATGGCACTGCCCCCTGTGGAAACAGAAAGGGAAAAGGAAGGAAAATAAGTAGTAGGAAGTTAACCAAGGAGAACTAGCAGAGCTGCCAGGTGAAATCAATCAGAATCAGCCAATTACACAGGCAGTACACTAGCCCAGCCCAGCACTTAAAACTCTGCAAACAACATCCCCCCATGTTTTTCTCAGAAACACTGCAACACTGCAGTCAACATAGAGAAGTGAAAACTTAAAAAGCTTAACTGAGAAAAAAAATGTTAGGGGCTGTCATTGCTGTTATAAGGCAACATGTGCAAGATGCTGAGGGTGGTGCCATTGTGAATGCTGCTGAGCAACCCACAGTGAGGAGATGGAGAAGAGTGTACAGACCCAGGGTAACCTACCAGGGGCTACATGAGCTGGAGATAGTGGAGCGCTATAGAGTGGACAGAGAGCTCTGCAGTAAATTGTTGAGCTGTGCAGGCCACGCCTCACACACAGAACCAACAGAGGGAAACCCATCCCAGTGGAAACCAAGGTATGTGTTGGCCTAAGAATATTAGCAACAGGTACCTTCCAGAGACCAACTGGTGATATGATGGGGATTTCACAGGCATCAGCATCCAGGGTACTGCACCAGTTCCTGAATGCCATGTCAGCACATGTCAGTGATCATGTATATTTCCCCAATTCCCGTGAGGTATTGGCCAGCAATATGCGTCTCTTCCATCAAATAGCAGAATACCCTGAGGTAGTGGGTGCAATTGACTGCATGCACATACACATCAAAGCACCAGCTGGTGAGTGGGGTAGGGCCTACATCAACTGCAAGGGCTTCCACTCCATCAACTGCCAGGTAGTGTGTGATGCCCAGGGCATAATACTGAATGTGTGTGCTGGCTGCCCTGGAAGCTACCATGATTCCCATATCTTGCATCTGTCACAGCTGTACCAGACATTTGCCAATGGGGACATCCCTGACGGTTACCTAGTGGGGGATGCTGGATATGCACTGGAGCCGTGGCTGATGACACCCATCAGAAATGCACACACACCTGAACAAGAACTCCATAATGAGGCACACATACAAACACGAAATGTAATCGAGCATGTGTTTGGGATGCTCAAGTCACGGTTCCGGTGCCTGGACACATCTGGTGGAGCCTTGCAGTACTCACCAACTACATGTACCCAAATTGTCATGGTATGTGCCATGCTACACAATATGATCCTGCAAAAACAGCTGCAGCAGGAACAGCATGGGGCAGGGCCAAACAGCCCCCCACCATTGCCAAGGCCTGCACAGGCACAGCATGACTCGGAGGAGGAACAACCTGAACCTGCCCCAGTAGGCAGAAGGAGGTATGCCCAGTATGCCTTGGCCTTGGCAAAGAGGCAACGCATAGCACATACACTGGCTCAGTAGGATGCCTGGAAATTATACCTCTCTCTGACTCGCACATAAAATAAAAGGGATGCCTAACTTGACACTACCTGTTTCCAAACATGTATAGGGCGTGTAGTGTGTGGGATGTGGGTTGTGTAGGCTATGAAGTCACAAGCTAATATACATGATATTGGACACTAAGATCTGTAGTACAGTAGTATGCCTCAAGCCAGTATGATAGGCGACAGTACAGACTGAAATGGTGTCCTGTACATAGCAGTGCAGGCATAGCAAATGTGTATAAGTGTCAGGTGAAACCCACATCCTATGTACACCCACAGTAACAATCAGGTGTGCCCCCGGGTAGAAATGTACAAAGAATAGTTGCCCCCCCTGTATGTAGAAATGTTGATAAGTCTATGCAAAGTGTCTCATGGAAGCCCTGCAGGTACAGCATGATCCCTGTTGATCTATGACACAAAGGTGAGCCCTGCTGTAAAAATACAACTTGATTTACCATACACATATAGTATAAATGTCTATACTGGGCATGCTCACACACTCCAACAAATGTAGTGGATTTCATTCAGCGTCACACTGAAAGGTCATACTGGGCATGTTCACACACTTAAAGAAATGAAGCAAATGTCAGGCAGCAACATATTGAAAGGTCATAATGGGCATGCTTACACACCGGCTAAATATGGATGTGATAATAAGGGATCTATGAACAAATGTGGATAGTCATCTATACTTCCAGAAACACATTCACAAAGTGGTCTGAAAATCATGCTATGTGTTCACACAAACTACCAAGGTCTGTGCATGTAGGTCAAAGGAGGTTCTCACTACTCAGCAGTCATCAGACCTGTCAGAGAGTACCACAACACACTTGCGATGAACCTGACTAGGCATGTTCTGCAGCTAGAAAGACCAATGAAGTACCTTAACAAGTGGATTACTGGCCTCAAATAGTTGCCCCATGCAACAAGACTGAATGTAACCCAATCTGTACTCTGTTGCATACTGTCTACTCAGGAGATCTCTGCCCAACAGACAGGTCCATGTTATGGTTACACTCAGATCTGTTCTGAGTTACAGCTCAATGGCACTAAATGTACAGAGCCAACTGATATTGCCAACATCCTGGCAGATAGGATCAGTGTTAACTTTACCCCCCTCTCACCCATGAAAGAGCACATCTCTATAATGGAAGACTGCAAAGTTCCTGTCATCACGGCTGCACAGGTAAAAAACACTCTCCAAAGCCAGTATCACAGCAGCCATGGGGCTAGATAACTTCCCAGGATGTGTAGTATCTACTTCCCTGAAGTAAACATTAACATGGAAGGTCTGTGGCTACTGAAGTTTCCGGAGGACTGCAAACTAGGAGCCATAATTGTAAACACTAAAGATGTGGACATCCTACAAAAGTGCCTCACTGAGACAGATGGCTGTTGTCAAAGCCATGGGGTCTAGCTCAATGCCAAAAGGTGCATTGTCATCCCCTTTGTTAAAAACTCTGTAGCCAAAACTACAACATAGGTGGTAGTATACTTCACACTGAAAGTGTGACAAGAGACCCTGGGTCACAGGTGGACAGTGGATACAACTGTGATAATCACATTCCCACAGTAGTCAGGAAACCCTCCTATGTGGCACACCTCATCACAAAATGTGTCTCATGCAGAATAGAAGAGGACATTGTTCCCCTCTACTCATCACTCACTAAAACTATAATAAAGTACAATGCCACTGTCGCTATGTACCTCACAAGACAACTACAACAACTGGAAAGCCAGCAGCAATACCTCACAAACAGCATTAGTGGCCTGAAATACATAACATACACAGACCATCGCAAAATGCTCCATCCGTACTCCCTTGCATATCACCTACTCAGAGGTGTTCACTGCCTAACATACAAAGCTATGTCAAACACAGAGCTGTTGGATATGATCCACGTAAAACACTCACAATCCCTCTGACCTTCGGACCCAAAACCACTAGTGAAATAAAAAAGGAAGGGGTGTACCCATTTACTTTATGGATACCCACACCCTCAGGTTAGTGGCACAGCATGAGGCCTTGGAGACCATGCAAGTGCAACTAACATTGGGCAATGCTGCTCATCAGATTGTAGCCTGCTAAAGATCACATACCTTGTCTCAGGAACCTCACTCAGTATTCCAGAGAACAGTGGCAAATATAAAGGTCCTATCAAACACCATTATATGAGGAGATTACAACTACCCAAACACTGAGTGGTGGAATTACTCGTGTACAATGTCCTTTGCCCAATGTTTCCTAGAATTTAAAAACTCTAACACCCTGGAACAGCTGGTCACCACGCCCACTAGAGGTGACAACATACTGGACATGATCATCACCAACATGGGGTACCAGTGTTCCACAACAGAGATAAACCCCTCACTGGTAATATCAGATCATTAAGTAATCACACTGGACATCCACATCCCACCCCCCCACCCCCACCCAGTCAATGAAACCACTGTGAAGACATTTGCAAAAGCAAACTGCACACTTCCCAAGACCAAAGTGGAATGTTCCGAAGACCTCTTGCTATAGGATAATGGTATACAATCTGCAGAATCATTTACAAGTGCATCCTATGAACATCTACAGGGATGCATGGAATGAGACATCACAAAGAAAACCAAGATGCACTACTCCAAAATAGGAAAACAATCAGGTGGTTGTTGGCCATAAATAAGCTAGACAACAGAAGGAGGAAATGAACACATGATAGATCCAACTTCACTAAAGGAAAGGCATCACTGATCATTATCAGGAAGAAACAATGATCGCTCATAAAATAATCCAAGGACAGTTTCTAAAGACAAATAGCCAAGGAATGTAAGAATAACAACCACAAAGCCTTTGGTAGCTATACCAGACATGTAGGTGTCAACTTCCAAATATGCTGTCAGCTACCATGTTATCTGCGTTCTGTACAGTAGTGTGTACAATGGCTGTTTGGGGGAGTAGTGCATACAGTTATATAAACATGGATGCGACAGAGTAACAAATGCATGATAGTCATATTAATGTGTAGCTTAGCATTGGCAACAGCTGTACCAGACTAGTATGCTAATCTAGCATTTGCAGCTATATATACACCCTCTAATATTACTGTGTGCTCACATGTGACACCTGTTCATGTTGCAGCAAGGCCCAACAGGTCAGCCGTGAGGTCCACGGACTTACAACAGTGTGGACCTTGTGTGTGTATGGCACACACATACGGAGAGATCTGTCTGTGTCAGATATATTAGCATCTGTACATGTGCATAGAGCAAGGGACATACTGCAACTGTTTGTGAAGGGTGGACATATATATGTTGGTGAAGGTTGTTATGTGCATATTTCTATGTAGGTTGTAGTGAGTGGCAAACAAGACAGCATGCAGTGCTTGTATATGACATGTTCATAGGTTCATAGGTTCATAGGTTCGTACTAGGCTATCTACCCTAGGGCATTTATAAGCCTAGCCAGAGTGTATGTGGCTTACACCACCCCTTAGGATGAGAATACTATGCTCTTTTAGGGTTTAGTTTACTATGCCTCTTTCTAGTAGTGACAAAGAGATGACCCCCGGGGTAAACCTATGATCTCCCATCCACTCGTCGAGATTTCTCTTGAATAGAGTCAGCGAGGGGCTCTGCCTAACATGGACTGGGATTCTGTTCCAGAGTGTAGGGAGCCTCTGGGTTATGAATCTGTCCCTCCAGCACGTTCTATTTATTTCTGTGTTGAGGTTTAAGTCACTTGTTCTCGTGGCTCTGATGGATTTAGATTTTCTGAGGTGGAGCATGTCCATTAATTCAGGATTGGACATGGCCTTGTACGTCAGGCACAGATCACCTCTGAGTAGGCGGTATGCGACTGAATAGAGCTGGAGTTTTTTCAGTCGGGCAGCATATGACATATGTTTAAGACCCTTTATCCTCTTGGTGAGGAACTTTTGGGGTCTTTCCAACTGCTGCAGGTGTCGGGTGAGATACATCCCAAATGGGGCATTGTACTCAATCATTGGCCTGATAAGAGAAGAGTACAGGGCACAATGACCTCTCTTGATCTAGATGTGAAACCCTTCATGATAAGGTGGGCAATATAGAAGGTCTTCCTAACCACTTTGGCAATGTGAGTGTCAAATGAGAGGTTACTGTCAACCTGGGTCCCTAGGTCCCTGATTACCTCTTCCGTACTTAATGGATTACCGCCTATGTGGTAATTTGTCAGTACCTTGTTTTTCCCAAAGGGTATGACTATACATTTTTTGGCGTTTAGCTTAAGGCCATGGCTCTGGCACCAATTATCCATTTCTATGAGGCCTCTCTGAAGGATGTTTGTGTCCGCTGGAGTATCAATTATGGCGCCCAGTTTGCAGTCATCTGCGAACTTTGTCAGCCACAATCCTCCTATGTTTGCCTGTACTCGGAAAAATAAATGCCGAACAAGAGGGGTCCCAGGACTGAGCCCTGTGGGACACCGCTTGTGACTGGCTTAGAGTCTGACATAGCTCCAGCAACTCTGACCCTGTGGGTTCTGTCCTTGAGCCAGTTTGCAACCCATCTTGTGACATATGGGTTTACATTTAAGCTGGTGAGTTTGTCTATGATACCCGAGTGGGGTATTGTGTCAAAGGCTTTTGCAAGGTCAAGGTAGGCTGTGTGAACTGCCTTACCCTCATCAATGGCCTTAGTGACTGTTTCAAAAAAGTCGACCAAGTTCAGAAGGCAGGATCTGCCCTTGACAAAGCTAAATTGGGTAGGATCCAATGTCTGTAGGTCCCCAATGTCTTTGTTTATGAGTTCCATAATGATCCTCTCCATAGCTTTGCAGACCAGGCTCATCAGGCTTATGGGGCGGTAATTTCCAGGGTCCGTAGAAGCACCGCATTTGTGAAGTGGGACCACTGTTGCCGTACGCCACTCTTTGGGTATCCTGTGGTAAGGCTAAGATTAAACAGCAGCCTTATGTGTGGGTTTAGTTCCTCTTGAGTTCATGTAGCACACAGCCCGGGACACCATCCGGTCCCATTGATGCTGTGTTTTTAGCTTTAGAGAGGCGGCTCTCACCTGGGCATCTGAGATGTTAGGGAGGCTACACTCTGCTGGGATAGTTATTTCTCCTTTTGGGGGAGGGGAGGAGAAATTTGCACTGAACCTGTCTGCCAGAATGTTGGCAATGTCAGTGGGTTCAGTGTATTTTGTGTCATTTTGGACTAACTCTGAGCATATCTGGGAGTTTCCACCCAGGTTTCTAACATAGCTAAAGAAGGCCTTGTGATTGTCTTTTGTGTCATTTGCATTTTTCTCTCAAAGTTGGCCTTGGATGATTTTATGAGTGATCGTAGTTTCTTGCTAGTACTGATCAGAGATGCATTTCCTTTTAGGGATTTTGCTCTGTCATGTAGTAGCTTCCTCCTTCTGTTGTAAAGTTTGTTTATGGCTGGGGTCCACCAGACCGTTGCCTGCCTTTGGGGAATGGGTCTTGGTTTTATTTGGGATTGCATGATCCATGCATTCTTGAAGGTGCCCATAGAAGGCATTTGCAAGGGATTCAGCAGTGTGGGTTGTGGTTTCCACTGGCCCAGGGGCCTTGAAAGATACCACTTCAGTCTTAAGAAGTGTGAAGTTTGCTTTTGAGAAGTTCTTCACTGTGGTCTTTTGTGCAGGGGTGGGGCGGGATGTGGATTTCCAGTGAGATTAATTTATGGTCTGATCTTACCAAAGAGGGATGTACTTCCGTGTGGAGCATTTTGTCCCCATGTTTGTGATGATCAGGTCTAGTATATTGTCTCCTCTTGTGGGAATGGTGACTAGTTGTTCCATTGCATTTGAGTTTATGAATTCTAAGAACCTTTGGGCTAGAGTGTTGGGGCTTGAGTAATGTTCCCAGTCTATGTTTGGGTAGTTGAAGTCTCCCAAAATGATGGTATTTGGAGAGACATTCATACTCTCCAGTGTCTTCAGGAAGGCTGTGTGGGGTTCCTGAGTTTGAGAGGGTGGTCTATAGCATGCTACAAACTGCAAGGCAGTTTTGCCTATGGTTAGTTGCACCTGGATAGTCTCCGATGCTTCATGCGTTGCCACTAACCTGGAGGTGTGGGTATCTTTGATGAAAATGGATACTCCCCCTTCTTTTGTGGTTCTGTCCATGTTTTGGGGCCGGAAAGCATGATATGAGGTAAAACCTGATAGTGCTGGGGTGCTCTCAGGAGCCTTGAACCAGGTTTCAGTTACTGCACAGACATCGATGTTCTCCATACTGAGAAGGGCTTCGAGGGCGTGCATCTTGAGGTTTAGACTTCTGGCATTGAGCAGCATTACCCTTAGTTTTTTTCCACTTGTGTTTTCTAGGGAGGTAGGTTTGTCATTTGAGCCTTGCCTAAAAAGGCACTATGGGGGTGGCAAGAGCCTTGGCCAATATCCGGAAGCCCAGGGGTGACAGGTGCAAACCATCCCTTGCGAAGCAGCGTGGATTGTCAAGCATGTCATCCCAAGCAGACAGACACTGGATCCCCTTAGAATGACACCAGTAATTAAGCCAATTGTTAAAACTGATCATTTTGTCTTTGTACTGTGGCATCATTCTTGGTGAGGGTAAGATGCTGCTCAGGGTCAGGGTCATACCGGCCTGGGCTACATAATCAGAGAGCTCCTCTATGTCTCTTTTCATGTAGTTCAGGGAGGTATGTCTCAGGTCGTTTACACCTGCATGTACAATGACTGAGTCATATTTGTACTTGCTGTGGAGTGACCTGAGTGCTTGTGTTATGTGGCAGATTCTAGCTCCTGACAGGTAGCTTACTGTGACCCTCTCCTTGTTCAGTCTGGTGAGTGGGACGTCAGTGTGCCTGACTATGGAGTCACCTATTACAAGTGTGTCTGGCATGTTGTTTGGCCTTAAGGGCTGTGACTGTTTAGCACACTGACTTTGTGAACTATGTGTTGCATTTGCTATGTCTTGAGGTGGTGGTTGCTTGGGTGTCTGCTTTGGAGGCCTCTGTTGTTTTGGTAGATTTTTAATCAGTGCCTCCGAGTATGTTTTTGTGTGTTTATGTGTTTGGTTTGCAGTTGTGATAGTTCTATGTGAGACTGGGTTTGTGGTGTGCATGGTTGCCTTCTCCTCCTGACTGGTCTTGCCAGTACTGAATTGAGAGAGCTCAGCCTCCAGTTTGGCTATATAGTTTGCATCTCTCGCATATATTTGTATTTGTTGGGAGGAGGAGAGGGTTGTCTGTGTACATGAGGCAATTGTAACATTGCCTCAAGATTCCCAGATTCACCAGCTGAACAGGAGAGGACGCTAGCAACTGACCCTTCGACATGCTAGAAATAGTGAAAAAGATTGCTGTGTAACTGAGTCAGAAAGGACCTATAGGGAAATGGGTAATCAACAGAATTTAGGTGAATGAAGTACTTTTCGTTTGTTTAAGAGGGCTTTACCTGTATACAAAATGCTTTAGGATCAAGTGCTGAGCTTTTCAGAAAGAGTATAGGCTGTTTAGATTGCAAGTAGAACAGTTCTTAGGGAAAAATTGAAGAGCAGACTTGGCGGAGCCAGAAAAAGTTTAACCAAGTTTAACCTTGTTTAACCGGCGCTGCGCTATGTGCACGACCGCGCAAAGCCGTGCAAAGGTGGATTTTAAGCAGTGAACTACAAAAGAGCTAGGAATGGTCCCAAACAACCAATTACTAACAGCTTCTTGTGCTGAGGTCACTTCCCCCAAGGATAGGTAGGCTGCTCAATGCTCCCCACTCCCACTGGTGAGCAAAGAAACTTCCTTTTATCCAAGTAAGGTAATAGACAACACAGGAACTACACCACAGCCCAGAATACAGCAATGTCTGTATACTGGTCTAAACTAGTCGAAAAAGGCGGGAAAACAAGGATTATTTTTTTTTTTGCAGAAATACACAGAAAATGCAGAGACAGTGATAAATTAGTTACACAGGCTAGCACACTTTAGTGGGCAGCCTCCACAGTTCAATTAAACAAACAAACAAGCAAACTTTTGACTAAATTCGACTAAATGTAACTTTAAGTGCAATTTTTAAAATAAATGCAGTAATCAGTATAAAAACAGTTCAGGCTAGTTTAAAGTAAGCAGCAGAAGCTATTTTCAGTGAAAAAAGCAAAGATACTTAAATCCAGAAAGTAGTCACTTTTTCGAGTTCCTTGCTGCTAGGACCACTCTGTAAACCCACGTGGAGCTTGTCTGAGCAGTATAGCCAGAAAAAAATCCCAGAGGCGGATTTTAAGCAGTGAACTACAAAAGAGCTAGGAATGGTCACAAACAACCAATTACTAACAGCTTCTTGTGCTGAGGTCACTTCCCCCAAGGACAGGTAGGCTGCTCAAGGCTCCCCACTCCCACTGGTGAGCAAAGAAACTTCCTTTTATCCAAGTAAGGTAATGGACAACACAGGAACTACACCACAGCCCAGAATACAGCAATGCCTGTATACTGGTCTAAACTAGTCGAAAAAGGCGGGAAAACAAAGATTATTTTTTTGTTTTTTGTTTTTTTTGCAGAAATACACAGAAAATGCAGAGACAGTGATAAATTAGTTACACAGGCTAGCACACTTTAGTGGGCAGCCTCCACAGTTCAATTAAACAAACAAACAAGCAAACTTTCAACTAAATTCGACTAAATGTAACTTTAAGTGCAATTTTTAAAATAAATGCAGTAATCAGTAAAAAAACAGTTCAGGCTAGTTTAATGTGGTGGTTAAACGCTGTGGGTATGATTTGTCAGGTTTGCAGTGTTGCAGCCAGTGAGGCCTGCTAAAGCTACATGGGCTAAGAACACCTTCAATGCATTCCTCACAAGACTGTGTAATATTATTACATAACAGTATACCTTGCAACCTTCACATAATTGATATTCCCACCATGAAAGGTGGACGGTATATGTGCCTATATGTATATCTATATGTACACCAATGGATGTTTATTTTTATGTGTGTATCTATATATATATATATATATATATATATATATATATATATATATATATATATATATATATATATATATATATATATATATATATATATATATATATATATATATATATATATATATATATATCTAGAGAGAGAGAGAGAGAGAGACCGGGTCATATTTACTATGACAGATGCCTGGTGACAAAGCCATGGACTCAAGCTCAATGTTGAAACTGCATTGGCATCTCTTCTGGCAAAAACTCCATACCCATGAACTACCACATAGGTGGTAGTCTACTTAACACCGAAAGTGTGATAAGAGACCATGGAACACATGTGGACAGTAGTCTCCCCTTTGATAATCACAGTGCCACACTAGTCATGTAATCTTTCTACATGGCACACCTCATCACAAAAGGTGTGTCATCCAGGGAAATATAGGTCAGTGTCTCCCTCTACTCATCACACATAAAGCCCATTATAGAGTAAAATGCCCCATGTGGTATGTACCTCACAAGACATCTACAGCAACTGGAAATGACACAGATATACCTCACAAAGAGTAATACCAGCCTCAAACAGATGCCCTATGCAGACCATCTCACAAACCCACAACTAGACTATCTTGCATACCACCTACCCAGAGGTGACCTCTGTCTAACATACTAAGCTATGTCAAACCCAGAGCTGTTGGACATGCTCCATGTAAACAGATGACAATCTCTACGAGCTACACGCTCTAGGGGCCCAAACCTTGTGACCACAATAAACAGCACATGCTGGAGGGATAGATTCCTATCTCAGAGACATCCCATACTCTGGAACAAACCAACTATCCATAGCAAACAAAGCTCCTAATTAGCAGTTGTCATAAATAATCCTGAAAATTGTATAGGAGATCATGAATACACCCAGGTAATCACCTCTGTGTCTCTGCTTGACAGGGCCATGTGAAATGTAATGACCTGTGTGTCAAAGGCCAGGGTAGCATATGGCTAGGCTTCTATAGGCCCTAGGGCCAATAGCCTCTTACCTACCTATGAAGTGATACACACCCACATGTACTTGTTGCAATAATTGCTATGTGAGGTTGACTGAGTGTGATGGTGAATGTGTTGGTGAATGTGCCAGAGTTCGGTATATGTGTGATAGTTAGTGGGAAACTGTTTCTGTCATGGTATTATGTGTTCTAGCTGTGATCCCAGCAAAAGATGTGTATACAATTGCTAGGCTGAAAAAACAGTATGCCATAAGGTCTGATGTAGTCCCTTGTTGTCGACTGGGGTGCCCATTGTAGGCAAAATCATTACATGTATGCTTATTGAGTGTTACTGCTGGTGAATCCAACTCTTGTATGAATTGTAGTACTACCTGAAGCTGTATGCCTAAACAGCACAGTATGGTGTACATCCACATTTATTGGAACCACTGTTTCGTGTGTTCCCTGTAGTCCTCACAAATTATATACCTCAGGCATAAGGTCTCGTAACTACTGACACACAGTACTGTAAGGTACACAGGTAATGGTCACCTGGGTTGCCATACCTATGTGTCTGGCATGTATGTCTGATGTGTGTGTGTGTGTGTATGCCTGTATCATGGCCTCGGTCATATGTGTGATACAGGATATAACTGCGTATCTAGCAACATGTATAGTCTAGTACAGCAGTATGCCACCTATATTCATGAATGTGCACATATGTTAGGCAGGGGTCTGCCATCAACGACTAGTGTGGTATACTGGTAATGCTGTCACTGCATTGCAATGGATTACATATTTCATGATGCATTAGCATGATATATACCTCCTGTGGCTAGGTGGTGCATTGTGTCTCATACAGTGTGCCATGTACTGTTGTATAGTCTTACATACTGTTTTAACTTTGTTGCTGTGCAAAACATGGTTTGATATATAGAGTGTGCCAGGCACTGTCAGGCAGTTGCGGGTTAAGAACTGATATGTGGTATTGAAAGTGTGTATCTTCTGACAGCCAATAGGTTGCTATATATGGCAGTTAATTGATATCTGTACTTTAGAATTTTACGTGTGCCACATGACTTGCTCACACATATTGTTTCATTGTCTTCCAGGGTTATGTCGTACCATCGTAATCCCACCTATAGCACGGCAGAGGAAGAACTGATCACAGCCAGCCTGGTGCAGCACTATGCCCTGCTGTTCTCCAGAACCAGTCAGGACCAGCATGAGCGGACTGTGCTGTGGCAAGATCTTGTCCGTAGGGTAAATGACATAGGCATGCATAACCAGACATATGAGCAGGTACACCATCACTGCAGTGATTTAATTAGACATGTCTGGCAGCATGCGTCTGATATCCGCAGACAACAGCTTGCCACAGGTGGGGGGGGTAGCCATTCATCCCCCCCTCACCAGAGTGGAGGAGCTGCTCCTGAGCCAGGTGGCTCCTGGCCAACAACAACTACAACAAGTAACATGTGTCATCATGGAGGCCGGAGCCACCCAGCAAATTGACTTGGAGCGTGCAGGTAACATGGCATAGCTGTAGACTACTGTTACCTCTATTGGTAGATCATGCTTATGTGAGATGTGTACTGTGTAATTAGATGATGTGGTGTCTAGTGTTGTGCAATACTAATAATTAGGAATAGAATCTGTAGGCCTGTGACTGTCAACCAATGTACTACTGTAAGATTGCAAACACACAGTAGCAATGCCACAGTTGTTGCCACTGACAAAGTGTCTCATATCCTTGTAGATTCCTCTGGTGTGACAGCAAGGCAGCAGACCTATGCTGGTGAGTGTGTTCTACCTTTAATATTGCTAATTAAATGTGCATGTCATAGATGAGGTGTAGGCCATGTACACGTAACACACCTACACATAATGCATGCTGTGCATGTTTGCTGTGAGACTATGCACATCCCAGTAACGTGGGTAGCTGCCTAAAACACATACAATACACAGAGCATCCCACACAGTTGTGGCAGCACTGAAGTGGACCTCGGATAGGCAGAGTCGATACACATGCACACAACATACACAACTTTGTCATACGAAGTACACGTTAACATGCTACACATGGCGTATTCAGACACCCGCTGTAAGGTCACACTACAGTATCCCAAACGTCATCCACACAGCACACATAATATACCTGAGGGGTAGATGCCTCACATGTGGCTGTGCGACACTCTTCAACACATAACACATTCATGTTAGGCAATGCCCCCTATTTTGCACCTTACAAACCCATGTAATGACTGGCTATGAAATGGTGAATGTAGCCATGGTACTGCAGTTCCAGTACAGCATGGTATTTGCCGGTCTGGCACACATTAGTAGCCTTGAGTGACCACATGATGCTGCATGATGATGGCTCATGGTAGTACACCCCATTCAGTTACAGTGACCACAGTACTACACATAGCATTACCTGCAATGCACCTCAATGTTGTGTGTGTGCAAACATAGGCACCTATACACAATATGCATAGCAATCTGCATTTGTACAAAGTGACACATATATGTCTTGTAATGCTATTGAGTGTATAAGTCACATGACACACACTGTGTCTGTGTGATGTTTAATGTTGCAGTTGTGTTGTAGCATGCCATGTCATGTCTGGCACTGGCATGCCCACAATATGTCCTACACTCTCCATAACCACTGTACAATGGCTATGATGAGCAATGGTATTCCATCAGGTATACATGCACCACTCATCCTGTGTGTATACATAGCATGCATGTGCTAAACCTGTGTCCACAATTATCTGCTAAAGACACAGACACTCCAATCAGAAATGGATATCTATGTGACACACAGATACACATCCATCCATGGTATGTATACATGTGAGAGATGGTGCACAGGACATTGCAGAGCTTTTAATACTTTCACAGCAATGTCATGTCCATGTACACAGTGCATTCCAGGGTGAGGTCAATCACTGAACAACAACACACATGCATCAAAACATGTATAGTGTTATTGGCAAGGGCTGTCAACACCCGCACTGCATGCTATTGTGAAACACACGTCCTGCATGCTGACACATGTAATATAACTGTTTGCCTTGTGATACTGTACACCACCATCACCCACTATTGAGTATGTTCTGGATTGCTGGTGGTGTGTGTGTGTGTGTGTGTGTGTGTGTGTGTGTGTGTGTGTGTGTGTGTGTGTGTGTGTGTGTGTGTGTGTGTGTCTGTTTTAGTGAGGAGTGCATTTGTGTGCATGTGTGCATGTGTTCATGTGTCCATGTGTGCATGTGTTCATGTGTTCATGTGTGCTTGTGTGCATGTGTTCATGTGTTCATGTCTGCATGTGTGCATGTGTTCATGTGTGCATGTGTGCATGTGTTCATGTGTTCATGTGTGCATGTGTGCATGTGTTCATGTGTGCATGTGTTCATGTGTTCATGTGTGCATGTGTGCATGTGTGCATGTGTTCATGTGTGCATGTGTTCATGTGTGCATGTGTTCATTTGTTCACGTGTGCATGTGGGCATGTGTTCATGTGTGCATGTGTGCATGTGTTTATGTGTTCATGTGTGCATGTGTGCATGTGTGCATGTGTTCATGTGTTCATGTGTGCATGTGTGCATGTGTGCCAACATCATGTACAGGTCATACAGTGTGTTTCCTGTCTTCCTCTCACAGGTGCTGACTTTGGGTTGGTTCACTGGAGCAGGGAAACTGATGTCACTGAGCAAAATAGTGATCCTGATGATTGGTGTGTTGAGGCACAGGCATGTTTGCCAGGGTCTGTCGTTGGGCCACCAATCGACAGTACACAAGTGTCCACCCCATCCATGCACACAGTCAAACTGCCAATACATCCATCACCAATGCCCTTAGCTGAGAGAAGGCATACAGTCGGCATTGGCCAGGACAGTGTGGTATCCATGGCACATGCATCCCGACACAGCAGCCATACCCAGATGTGTGGAAGGGTACCACATAGGCAGATGTCCAGGGGTTCTTGTCGTAGCACTGCTGCTCATCATACCACTGGCAGATGTGCCACAGGTCTTACAACCTCACGCATGTTCCAGGCTGTCATGGAGGCACAGGCACATATGGAACAGTACACCAGACAGGGACAAAGGGCACAGAGGGCACATAACACCGCCATCATTGACAGTATCCATGACCTAGCAGGTGCCATCTGTAATTACACCGAGGTCACTGATAGACACTGGGGAGAGACATTAGATGTCCTCCAAAATGTCATGTCCATGTGTCAGGACAGTGTGGGATGGTTGAGTCATCGACGTAGACATATGCCAGCAACATCAGCAGCTGGCAGCCGCCGCGGATGTCCATCAATTCACAGCCACTCCCATAGTGCCAGTATCAGCCCCAGCAGTGTTGGGGTGGACTGTCTAAAGAACGTCCTAGAAGACCATGTGCACATGACTCTGGACAGTCCCAGCAGGGACCTGGGTCCAGTGTACATCCATCTACCTCTGGGGATAATACCCAGTTTGTTTTAGTACCTGACAGTGTCAGTAGCACGCCTGCCAGACACAGGTACCGTATCCGTGGCCAGAGACGGTAATCTGTAAAGCCTGGCAGATACAGTCTGTGGCTGTTCCACAAATACCCGTATATGGCGGCTACATGGTGGAACTGTGTGCATGCAGACACACACACACACACGCACACACACACACACACACACACACACACACACATAAACCACACACCTAGGGCTAACACATACTCGCACACATTACATCAACATTGGCCCATAGCAGTGCTCTTGCCCCTCACACACACACACACACACACACACACACACACACACACACACACACACACACACACATACATGTCGATTGGATGGCTCACTGTAGGCCTCTGGCAAACCAACAACACACCCTGTGCATATGATGAAACCTATGCCACCTCCTGTTATCTGTAACATTGATGCAGGAACAGGCTACCATGGTGCTGATGCACAGGGTGATTTTACAGCAGTATAGCAATGTTAGCATGTTGTCAGCAGTAGAGTGTAATGATATGCTTGAAGGTGTAGCTGAGCAGGCATGATGTATTAAAGCTATGATTGTCAATGTAGTATTGTTTACACCAGGGTTAGTTCCAATAGTGCATTGTCCGCCCACATGCCACTTGGCTGATGTGTGTAGTATTGGCAGCATGTGTTAGAGAGTGGACAGTATATGTGTGATGTGTGTAGCTCAGATTTGCAAGTGTACATTTGTGAACATGGTGGAGGTGCACTATCTGCATGTACGTGCATAGTGGGCACATGGCCAGGGTGACATGCCCTGTATTACACAGTGTTAACACTCCATAGTTTCTATTGGTGGCCAGTATGCATTGTACTACACACATTTAGGAACGTGACTACACATGTGTGTATGACATGGTCTGACACTGTGCTGTGGGTGATAGTGTTACTATCTGTCATTGTTTTGCATTCTGGTAGTATACATAACTTCAACAGCCTGACCATAACCAATCGTTAGATGATGTCTTGACAACTGACACACAGCTGTAGGACACACAGCAACATTTGGATCCTTCAGGTACTATACTATGCCAGTAACGAGTGGTATTCACCTGCACCCATTCCTGAGACCACTGCTCTTTGGCATATAGCTCTCTTAGGTACAAGCAATCACAGCAGGGATACGTCCGTCCACATCTGGTAATGCATACTGTGGCCTATAATGCATTCTCCAGATGACACACACATCCTCCACAAGGGTATCATACAGACAGATCCCTGTTGTCAAACCCATGCTGTAAAGCTATAAGCCAAACTAAGCATAGTCATCCACCTTTACGGAACATATTATCCCCACAGTACCACATAGGTAGTAGTCACCAACTTGATGAACAGGTACTGATGTGTACATGCAACCAAGTGTTGTGTCATCTCTCCTTTGATAATCACATTTCCAAAGATATTTTGAAATCACTCGGTGGATCACATAAGCAATAAGGGGTCTGCATGCATATCCACAAAGGTTGCTGTACACCTGTAATGAATATTCTTCATTTACAGACTTTGCTGCATTTGAACAGGTCTGACATATACCTCGGCCATAAACCCTCACTCACACATTTCAATAGAAACCGTAATGAGTATGTGTGACACGGATGACCTAGGCCAGGGATCACTGCAGTGGCTGGCCTTGTCACAAGCATACAGATGTGACCTAAGGTCTGTGAAGCAGCAGCACAGTCTGGCAAAGATGACAGCTGTGTTCTTGGAGAAAGCAGGGTTCCCACACATGCAATAAATGGGGTAACATGTACGTATATGTATTTGCCACACAGCTAGCTCACATGTGCAATGCATACTGATATGTCATACAGTAGTAAAAGCAAAACCCACAACACAGTGACCAACAGTGTCACACCCATACAGCACACACACTCACCAAGTGCAGGATTCAAACCCCTACCTAACTACTTTATAATACTAGAGAAATACACATTAACACGACACACTATACACATTACTGGAAGTTTTCTTTTCCACAGGTATATTTGTAGGATGGTGACATCATCAGACTTGACAAAGATTAGTTTACCACTTTTAAGGTGTTTTGCTACTCTCCTAAAAGGTTGCTCCTTCACCAGAAGACCACACACAAACATCAAGGGCAGGATTCAAACCCCTACTTAACTACTTCATAATACTAGAGGAGTACACATTAACACAATGCGCTATACACATTACTGGGAGTTCTCGTTTCCACAGGTATATTTGTAGGATGGTGACATCATCAGACTTAACAAACATTAGTTTACTACTTTTAAGGTGTTTTACTACTCTCCTAAAAGGTTGCTCCTTCACCAGGAAACCACACACAAACGTCAAGTGCAGGATTGAAACCCCTACTTAACTACTTCATGATACTAGAGGAGTACACATTAACACAATGCACTATACACATTACTGGGCGTTCTTTTTTCCACAGGTATATTTGTAGGATGGTGACATCATCAGACTTGACAAAGATTAGTTTACCACTTTTAAGGTGTTTTACTACTCTTCTAAAAGGTTGCTCCTTCCCCAGGAGACCACACACAAATACTTGTCAAGTGCAGGATTCAAACTCCTACCTAACTACTTTATGATACTACAGGAATATGCATTTACACGCCACACTATACACATTACTGTATGTTATCCTTTCCACAGGAATATTTGTAGGATGGTGACATCATCAGACTATACAAAGTGGGTTACATTAGGTGACATTAGGTGGGCTACATTGAAGGAATGTCTAAACACTTTGGCCATGTGATCATCAAAGGGGAGTTTACTATCTACATGTGTCCCCAGGGCCATAATGACTTTCTCTGTACATACTGGATTACCACCTATGTGGTAATTTGTGTGCACTTTGTTTTACCCAAAGGTGATGACTATGCATTCTTTGCCATTCAGCTTGAGGACATTGTTTTGACACCAGGTATCTGTCTCTGTAAGACACTTCTGGAGAATGTCTGTGTCAGCCGTACAGTCAATTATGGACCACAGTTACCATTCATCTGCAAACCTGTTCAGCCATACACCTCCTGTGCTTGCTTGTACCTCTGAGCAGTATCTACTGAACAGGTGGGGTTCAGGATTAAGACCTGTGGGATGCCATTTGTGACTGGCTTAGAGTTGGACATGGCACCCGCAACTCTGAACATGTGTGTTTGATCTGTGAGCCACTTGGCCACCCATCCTGTGACATAGCTGTTAATGTTCAAGCTGGTACGCTTGTCCATGATGACAGAGTGGGTAATGGTGTAGAAAGTCATTTGTGAGGTCCAGGTGGGCTGTGTGGACTACTTTCACCTCCATCTATGTCCTTGGTAACTGTTTGAAATAAGTCAACTAGGTTTGGGAGCCAAGATCTGCCTTTAACAAGGAGAAGTTGTGTAGAGTCCAGTGTCTGGAGGTCTCCAATGTCTCAGTGTATGGGTTCCATGACAATTTGCTCAATAGCTCTGTAGACCAGACTGAGTAGACATATTGAGCAATGGTTTCCAGGTTCTGTTGTGGCATCCCCTTTGTGGAGCTAGATGACTGTTAGTGTATGCCATTCTTTGGGTACATAGCCTGTGGTACGCTTGAGTCTGGACAGTGAATGTAGGTGAGGGTGTAGTCCCTTATGGGCCTAGTGTAAGACGCAGCCTGGGACACCATCCAGTCACATTGATGCTGTGTTCTTAGCTTTGGTGAGGGCTGTCTTTACCTGCATGTCCATGACGTCTGGGGCTCTGCATCCTTCTGTGATGGACACAGGCCCTTTGGGGAGTGATGGGGGGGGAGTTTACACTGAACTTGTCCCCCTGGATCTGGGCAATGAAAGTTGGTTTGGTGTATTTCTTTCCTTTTTTCAGTTTAATGCTGAACTACATATATCACAGTCATATCCCACTGCACACAGCTACACACTGATTTCTCCATGGCAGTAGTTATGCAGGGCATCTGTGCATAGATACGTACTGCTGCCATATATGGATGATTCAAAGTATGTAGAGTACTCTTCAAAAACATCTACTACATGCCAGTAAATACATATCTGTTACATACCTTTCCTTCGTATGCATTTGTATTTGTAAGTTCCGTGTGTTTAGTATTTTTTTTTGTTATTATTTTATTTTTATTTTTATTTTATTTTATTTTATTTAACATTTGTTGACCGGGAAAGTCCGACTAGGTTCCACAGATCCTGTTTTCAGCGGAGGCCCGGGGATAAATGCTCCAAAATATTTATATCTTATTTTTTATATATGTATATATATATATATATTTTTTTTTAATATCTTAAATTTTTTTTGCTGTTGCTGTTTGCTGTTGTCGATGTCTGTCTGTCTGTGTCTCTGTGTCTGTCTCTCTCTCTCTTTCTCTCTCTCGCTCTGTCTCTCCATGGCTGCAATGAAAGGATTGCATGTGTGGACAGCAAATACAGCCTGCTTTTATAGGTATCTGCACATGTGCATGTGATGGCCTCTGCACCAATTGGTGGCCACCATTTGGTAATTACATGCAGCCTGCTGTGTGGTAATTGCAGTACTCACTGTCATAGCAACCCAATGCTATAAATTGCTAGGTCAGGTAGGCATAGCCCTTTCAGCTTCCCAAAGTGGGGCCCATGCTTGTTTGCTGTGGACACCGTTGTGTAAGTCAGAAGGTTGGTATACTTCTTATATCTGAAGCTAGGGGTGTAGCCAGTGATTTGAATGTTGTACTCAGACCTGAATGTTGCCACTTCCAGTACACAGTTGACAGTGTAGAATTGTACTCACCCCTACAAATGTAACACAAGATACATGGGAGTATGTAGTTTCTTTTCTACTTATACAATTAGCTGCCATACATATGTAGTTATTGAGATGTTTTCATTTGGCACATGAACTATTTGGGAACTGCTATACTGTGGATATTAATGTACTCACTTCTGCACAGTTTGTGCTTTTTATTTTGTTGACATTATCACAGGATGCTCATGAAAACTGGACAATTCCAGTACTGAGTATGCCTACCTACATACTTGCTGGACCCTGAACACACAGGTATTTTGTGCGTTTGTGGGGGGATTGTCCTGCTATGATACTGTGTGGGGGTTGTAAAGTGCTGCTGTAACATTATTTACTGCTAGAATGGCTGGTTCTGTTATCACAGTCATGTAATGCAATTCCACAACAACTGCTGGTAAAGTTCCACAGAACAGGTTTTGTGTTATGGCATTCCTATCTTTCCTTTACATTCACTCATTCTGATGCATGATATATATATTTCAGCAACAACCTGCTATTTATTTACTGTGGCTTAGTGGTGCTTCATGCAGTTTAGTATGTCCAAGGTCTGGGGTTCGAAACTGACAGTGGTGTTTTATTTTGCTGCTGAGCAGAACAAGGGCCCTCACATGCAGGTTGCCTAAGGCACTTTTAAGCAGTTGTAAGCAGGTTTGCGCGGGTTTGCCCGACGCTTAGCGATACTTAGCTAAGTGCACACATGCTCACACTTGCGCAAACCCACTAACTACTGCTTAAAAGTGCTTACTCCCGCTAACCCTCCGCTAATTTTTTTGAAAGAAAAGAAAATGGGGAGATAGGAAAGTGGTGAAAAAGGGATACAAAGAGGGTAAGACAGTAGGGAAAACAAATAGGGATGTGCAGGATGGGTGTAGGGAAGGTCCATAGCTGCCCATTTCTTTAACAGCAACAGCTGTGCATATACTAGGAATTTGGAGGGAATTTTGAAACCTTCAACCCCTGAGAGAGAGGTAAGGACAACAAAGTATGTTGTACTGCCAATTAAATTTCAGTTTATCTGTCCAGCGGACATGTGTGCAAAATGGGCAGCTATGTATGGGGTGTAATTTTTTTGTGGGAGCAGATTGCCCATTTTTTTTTCCGGTGAGAGTGGAATGTGGGGTAGGGGAAGTAGGTATATTTGGGGAGGTAGGTTGGGGAGGTAAACAGACAAGACAAACAAGATGCATACAGGGGCGGAATATGACACATGGGGTGGGTGAACACCATTGACGGGGAAGGATGTTTGGAAATCGCATGCCCATGAGCCCACAGATGGCAACAGTGGAACTGAGATCCCCACCTATGGGCAGTCACCACTGCACCTTCACAGCCCAGAGGCTGGCTGTGCTGGGGGCTGCGTAGGAGGGGCAGGCTCACCCATGAGTCGTGCCACTCTTGCCTCGAACTGGTGTAGAGGATCAGCGACTGAACGCTGGATCTCCCTACACACCACAGCCTGAACCTTTTGGAGGGTGATAGGTGGCCCTCTTCCGGCCACGCTTGCATGGGGGGATGAGCCCCATCCCCTGCAGCGCTTCCACCCAAAGGTGGCACAGAGCCAATGGAGGAGGAGGTCCCAGGCTGGGCACCGGACATGCTGGTGCCAGGTGCCATTGCCAGCTGAGGTGGGACAGGTGGGTCCGCTGGGACAGGCCTTCCCATACGTTCTATGTTTAGGAGGTTTAATGACAATATGGGTTGGTAACAGCCAACAGCATTCCAAATTAGTTGTAACAGCATGCAGTAATATTCCCATTAACCCAACACACCAGTGTTCCAACAGTTGAACAGCAAGCATAACACATGCATATATAGAACAACAGAGGACATTCCAACAGCATGCAGGATTGATTGGTGAAAACAGGCCACCAAGATTGTGGTATTTGAACAGGGCACATGCATCAAAGTAAATGCAGATATTTATAAATCAATAGGACATATGTCCCAACAAATGTTTTGAGGTTAGACATACCCATTCATCATCATCATCTTTCGACCTTTCCCATTAGGGGTCGCCACAGCGGATCATCTCTTTCCATTTCTTCCTATCCTCTGCATCTTGCTCTGTCACATCAACCGCCTGTATGTCCTCTCTCACCACGTCCATAAACCTTATCTTAGGCCTTCCTCTTTTCCTCTTACCTGGCAGCTCCATCCTTAGCATGTTTTTCCCAATATACCCATCATCCCTCCTCAGCACATGTCCAAACCAACGCAATCTCTCTCTTGCTTTGTCTCCAAACTGTCCAACATGAGCTGACCCTCTAATATACTGATTCCTAATCCTATCCATCCTAGTCACACCGAGTGCAAATCTTAACATCTTTAACTCTGCCACATCCAGCTCTGACTCCTGCCTTTTTGTCAATGCCACTATCTCCAACCCATATAACATAGCTGGTCTCACTACCCTCTTGTAGACCTTCCCTTTCACTCTTACTGGTACCTGTCTGTCACAAATCACTCATGACACTCTTCTCCACCCATTCCACCCTGCCTGTACTCTCTTCTTCACCTCTCTTCCACATTCACCATTACTCTGAACTGTTGATCCCAAGTACTTAAACTCGTCCACCTTCACCAAATCTACTCCCTGCATCCTCACCATTCCTCTACCCTCCCTCTCATTTACACACATATATTCTGTCTTAGCCCTGCTGACCTTCATTCTTCTGCTCTCTAGAGCATATCTCCACCTCTCCAGAGTCTCCTCAACCTGATTCCTACTCTCACTACAGATCACAATGTCATCTGCAAACATCATAGTCCACAGGGCCTGCTGTCTGATCTCATCTGTCAACCTGTCCATCACCACTTCAAATAAGAAAGGACTCAGAGCTGATCCTTGATGTAATCCCACCTCCACCTTAAATGGATCTGTCACTCCCACTGCAGTCCTCACCACTGTCATACTACCCTCATACATATCCTGTACCACTCTTACATACTTCTCTGCCACTCCCGACTTCCTCATACAATACCACAACTCTTCTCTAGGCACCCTGTCATATGCTTTCTCCAAGTCTACAAAGACACAATGCAACTCCTTCTGACCTTCTCTGTATTTCTCCAATAACACTCACAGAGCAAGCATTGCATCTGTAGTGCTCTTTCCTGGCATGAAACCATACTGCTGATCACTAATCATCACCTCCCTTCTTAACCTAGCTTCTACTACTCTTTCCCATAACTTCAAGCTGTGACTGATCAATTTTATCCCTCTGTAGTTACTGCAGTTCTGCACATCACCCTTATTCTTAAACATAGGTACCAAAACACTTTTTGTTCACTTCTCAGGCATCCTCTGTCTTTCCAAAATTTCATTAAAAATCTAGTTAAAAATTCCACTGCCATTTCTCCTAAGCACCTCCATGCTTCCATTGGTATGTCATCTGGGCCAACAGCCTTTCCATTCTTCATCCTCTTCATAGCTGTCCTTACTTCCTCCTTGCTAATCTGTTTCACTTCCTGATTCACTATCCCCACATCATCCAACCTTCTCTCTCTCTCATTCTCTTCATTCATCAGCCTCTCAAATACTCTTTCCATCTACTCAACACACTCTCCTCTCTTGTGAGTACCTTTCCCTCAATATCCTTTATCACCCTTACTTGCTGCACATCTTTCCCAGCTCTGTCCCTCTGTCTAGCCAATCGGTACAGGTCCTTTTCTCCCTCTTTAGTGTCCAATCTCTCATACAACTCTCCATACGCCTTATCCTTAGCTTTCACCACCTCTCTCCTTGTCATGCGCCTCATCTCCTTATACTCATGTCTACTTTCTTCATCTCTTTGACAATCCCACTTCTTCTTCACCAGCCTCTTTCTCTGTATACTCTCCTGTACTTCCTCATTCCACCACCATGTCTCCTTTTCCTCCTTCCTTTGTCCAGATGTCACACCAAGCACCTTTCTAGCAGTCTCCCTTACTAGGTCTGCTGTAGTTAACCAGCTATTCGGTAACTCTCCACTGCCTCCCAGTGCCTTTCTTAACTCTTCCCTAAACTCCACTTCACAATCACCCTTTTTTAACTTCCACCATTTAATCCTTGGCACTGCTTTCACACTCCTCCTCCTCTTCTTGATCACCGTCATCCTACAGACCATCATTCTATGCTGCTTAACTACACTTCCCCCTGCCACCACTTTACAGTCTCCAATCTCCTTCAGACTGGCCCACCTACATAGGATATAATCCACCTGTGTGCATCTTCCTCCACTCTTGTACGTCACCCTAGGCTCCTCCGTCTTCTTAAAATACGTATTCACCACAGCCATGTCCATTCTTTTCACAAAATCCACAATCATTTTTAACACCATACCTACCCATCACTTCCTCATCCCCTCTGTTCACTTCACCAACATGCCCATTAAATTCCGCTCCAATCACTAGTCTCTCACCCTTGGGTACACTCACCACAACTTCATCCAACTCACTCCAACATTTCTCTTTCTCATCCATCGCACACCCAACTTGTGGAGCATATGCACTAACAACATTCATCATTACACCATCAATTTCGACATATCCATTGAGGTGTGGAATTGCATTGTTTATGCACATACAGTAGGGTGTAAAAAGATACCTCCATTAACATCTTATATGTACTTATAGTTTACACTACATTCCTATTGACTGCAGGTGTATATCCCCTACATGTATTATTACACTAGGCAAAGTCCATTACAGCGTGAAATGGGTTTGGCTAGTTTCTTATATACCTGACCTGTATCTGACATACAAACTGTCCAGGATGCAGATGTTACTGCTATGTATTAATATATTTTTTTTATATTTATATATCTACATATCTGGATGTGTTCAGGTGACATTATCAGTTATATTTCTACAGCCCCCTACATTTCTAGCCACATACTGACATTTCTGGGGAACACATTAACAAGCTAATCATGTGTCAGATTTACCTATGCAAGGCAGCCATTAACCCACAGTCGAGGACTGTATATATGCTTCACAGCTACTGGCACTCCCTTCATCCACTTTATATGGGCCTGCCCAACTGTGGGTTGACAGCGCTTAATACAACAGTACTATTTATATAATGCAAGAGTACAACAACATTTCGAAGTAAGTGACACAGACACACTCCAGGTATTATACCTTTATTAATTACATTACACACTTTTCTAGAGGCTCTCTCATTTATTTGATATTACAGTGCATGCAGAAGATTATTCAAGATGTATTATACCTTTATTAGTGGGTTACAACACTCTTTTTCAGACTCTCTCACTTATTTTATATAACAGTACATGCAGAGATATTATTCAGGACTTTTTATAGCTTTATTATTGGGCTACAACACTTTTTTCAGGCTCTCTTGCTTATTTTATATAACAATACATGCAGAATAATTACTAACCTGCCTGGTGGTGCAGCCTTAACAGCCTATCTGCATAGGCTTGCTGATTTGCAGCACGGACACCTGCAGCTGTGAAGTAAATGAAGGGATATTGAGACATACCTATTCATAATATACACTGCAATAGCAGTTCTTACATACTCCATTCCATGGGTACCTACTCAGTAGTGGGGCATTATCATTCCCATGGGCCTCCTGTATCCATTGGTTCAGTTGGTCCTGCTTGCGTCTCTTCAGGTCTGCGTGGTGGTGTCTGACCTGCTCACCAGTCCGAGGGACACCTGTGGCACTGGTGTGATCATGTGGTAGATGGTTCCAGGCTTCTGCTTTGTACTCAGTGCCTTGGAACTGGCCCTGCAGGAGTCTTGCATCATGATGATGGACAAGGAGCCAAGCCATCACTTTTGACTCCTTAATACATCACCGTTGCACTCGAAAACGAGAGCCCTTTCCAGCACCGGCCATTCTGACTGCAGATGAGAGCTACAACCAGTTATGGTAATTATTCCCACCTATGGAGCTTAAATATGCCACATTTCCTGCACTTATTTGTGATTGGCCGATTTTGAAAATTCTCAGCTGAATGCATACCTGCTTAGCACTGAGTAAACTTTGATTACTATGTATATGTATGTTGGCAGTGCATGAACAGCAAAAGCTGTCATGGGTTAGTGGTTCAGTACTGTGATTATGGTGCACAGTATCCCGGGTTCGAAGCCTGTCATTGCTTTTTATTTTACTACTGGCCTGACCGGCTAGGTGAGCTATGTTTAGCCGACTTTGTTCAACTTTGCCCAATGTTGCTCTATGTTGCCCAACGTTGCCCGATGTTGCGCTAGTTGGTGCGGTGTGCAGCTCCGCGCAAACATGTTGAGTTGGTGCAGCTAGGCGCAAAGCCATTGCACTAGTTAAAGCAGTGCTTAGCTATGGGCAATTATTCTTAAATGTGCTTAATAGTGGTAAACGTTGCTTAGCAGTGCTTCACATTGCTTAAGATAGGTTAGTTATGCATTCATTAGTATGCATGACCGTTTCACCTTCTTATATATATTTAAAATATCGTTCACTACTACATAGGCGATTTCAATCCATTTTAATAAAATTTAAAAGGTAAATGTCAGGAATTATTTTTATGCACAGATTTCTTACAGAAAATGGAAAGGGGAGTGGTGAGACTTGAACCGGGAATGCTTCCTCTTTGTGCAAAGGCTCTACCACTATACTATTGCTATTTGGCTTAATTTGCATATAAGTGGTTTATTATCCTCTTCGATGTCTAAACTGCTAACTGTAGCTAAGCAATGGGCAGACCCGCGCACACACACGCAAATACAGGCAGCTATATCGGGAATAATAAAAAAAAATTGTTTTACATTTTATTTTATTTGTACAGGGGTTTTGAATGTGGGGGTGTAGTGTTGGGGGTATACACATTTGAGCGGACTCACTCATATCTGCTGACATTAAAAGATTTATGCACTTGCAGGGGCGTGGATATTTGGACTGCTCGGCAGTCTGACACGCCCCCTGCACTCCTACATGCTCCGTGTTAGCCTTGGAGTTGAGTCAGTGCGCCCTCATGAATATGCATGGCACGCTGACGTCATACTCTTAGGCTGCCATTCCAGAGTAAGACTTAGTCTTACACGGAGGATTACTGAATCCCCCCACTATGTTTATGAAACAAACATTCATTTTTAGTTTCAGATTTATACAGGGACTTAAAATTCAGCTCTCTAATTATAATCCCTCATGCAGTTAATTATATCACATTTATTAGCCCTTTTGGTGAGAACAAAGTTACAGCCCTTGCTCAAAACTTTACATGCTTCATTATCTAAAACAAAAAATGTTGCATTTACAATTTTAAAAGAATTGTCAGTAGTACCTAATGTTTTTTTTTTTAATTCTTCCTTCCTTTCCAGTTTCTCTTCTGAAAACCTCTGTTCCTCAGTACATTTGAAGAAGCTGCTACCTCTGCCCATGTTCTGTTTGACATTCCTGTTTGCTGATACACCTGCACTGTCTGAAAAACTGGAGCACTGTTAAAATCATATCTCTTTCTGGAATGTTCATAGGCAAGTTACTAACCTGTGCAGTGTTCCTTGCCTGCCATTGAGCTATATGCTCTGACCTGCGTATGCCATTCTCCTCATTGTGATTTGAAACACCATTTTTATTTTCTGTTTCTCTCTCTACTTCCTTCCATTTGTCTAACCTCTGCCCTGGTTCAAATTTCAGATAGGCCACACCCCTTCATACTTAGCCTGATCTCTTTAGAATTTTTTTTTTCTTTTTTTGAGTAACTCATTTTTTTTAAGTTTATCCTGAATCAGGCAGAGTTTGGTATCAAAATTGTCACTGGTGGTGTTATCTTTCAAAAAGAAAAAAGCTGCTTGATTTTTTTTTTCGTTCAGACACTCTGTCTTTTATTTGTTTAAATTAACTAACACCTCCACATACTGTAGAACCATCTTTTGATTAGGTTTAAGCCATTCACTTAGAAAATTTGAAAAAGGAGGGTTGACAAACCTTAGGGATTCCTAGATCAGTTTACACCTTTCATCACATTTTGAGAACCTCTGCAGTAGACTGTCCAAAAACTAAATCTCTGCCCAAGGGGGAATTTTAAATCTCATTTCTAACATCATTAAATTCATCCATGCAAACCTCCTCAAAAAAGAGCCAGTTGTCACAGACCTGGAAGAAGACTCAACAAAGTCATATACACACTGTAGACAACGACTAGTGCCCTGTGCAATAGAAGAAACTTAGTTGTTTAAAACAGAGCTTTCCTCACAAGAATGAACTGCATATAAAACATTCCTCATGCTTTCACGATTAGTCATGACAAACTTTATCACTGAGCCTGACAATTCAAAATTCTGAGAATCAAAGTTGCAAGAGCCCACACTTTTTTACACCCTACTAATCAATAATTCTCCCATCCTTATCAGAAATAACAGGACTGGAATTAACTAAGTGTTCAGCAGCCATGGGATCAACTAAAGCTATAGCTGGCAAGTAAGGTTTGCGAATAAGAGTATAAAAACTTGAAAGACTGAGGAACTTTATACATCTTATCTGCCTTTTCAGAGGCAGCAGGTTGACAATCAGGAAAACTGCAGGCAGTAATGCACACATTCTCTACAGCAGACAGAACAGGATGAATGGGTGTAGGTTCAGGGAATTCCTTCTGTAATAACTCATACTATATTCTGAGGACTAAGAAAAGCTTCAGTGTTTTTTCACTGAAAACACTGGCACATTCTAGCAATAGTCTCAGAGAAAGAAAAATCCTCACAGGGATAATCAGAAACTGAGCCCTCCTGTGAGTCTGAGTCTGAAATATGAGGATAAAACCCTGCATTTTTCAAACCTTCCTATTCAAATTCAGAATCCTGAATCTTTTAGGAAAGGAGGTGGCCCTCTTTCTTTTTCCAGAAACTACTTTACAAGAATGGTTGATACCTTGAATTAAACCATGAGACAGATCCAGTAAACTATTCCTGTCTAAGGAAATTTGAGGAGGAGTAGACACATGCTTAGTTTTTTATTTCTTTTTGACAGAAAAAAATGGGGCTACTAATGATGCTAATGGCAGCAGCAGCTTACCTAGGGATGGACACATTATTTTGACACAATAGAAAATCCCTCTATATTCTCTCTGCCAGGACTGAAAAGAGTGGCTCTACCTTACCCACTATAGGGACCTCAACAGCCACAGAGGGTGTGGCTAACTCCTGGATTACAGTGGTTGTAGGTGCTACACCAGAAGAACCCAGGGTAAAAGAGGAGTGGTCTGAGATGCAACCAATGGCTATAGCAGACTCACTTATCTGTAGTTGAAGCAAATTGCTAGCCTGCAGTGGTGGTAAATGTTGTTTGCTTAACTTTTTCTTTTTGTGGCTGGAAGAAAGACTGACTTTGGGACCTGTAGTCTGTTCCATAGTCAAGCCAAACATGATGCTTATTTCCTGCTGAAGACAAGCAGCAAATGCCAGTAAAAACTATATTTCTTTAAAAGTTACTTTTTTTCACAGAAAAACAGAGTAAAAACTACTTTAAAGCACTTTGACAGTCCAAAAAATGTAAAACAAATACAATTTCTCCACAGAAAAAATGGTTTTCAGTTACTTTACACAACTTTTAAACTGACAGGAAAAAAGTACTCCATTTTAAAAGTAAAGTACTGTCTCATGGCAGTCCATTAAAACACAGAACTTGCTTTAAAATAACTCTCCTGAAGAAGAAAGTGATAAAAAACAAAAAATATTTAGAAAATGGAAGTTTTTTTTGCAAAGGAAACTGATCAGTCTAGCAAAGGAACAGCAACAAACTGACCATCAATCATTGAAACCTTACAGGAGCATACTCCTCAGTGGAAGTAAAACTCTAAAGGGCTTACTACCTTAACTTGTCTTTCAGTCAGCTCAGCTTGAACTGCCTGACACTTTGAGCACATGGAAAGAGCCCTAAAGCTTTGGAAGCTGGCCGGCTGTCATATCCTTGGCAGGCTGTAACCCATTTAGGTAAGGTTACTATAGCAGTGATCAATATAATGAACATGTATGAGTAGCAAAGTAGTTTTTGGAATGCTTAAGAAACTAGCAACACAATCATTTATGTTAAGATGATATGATGTAAATAAGGTGCTTGTGTTGCTTACAAATACCATGCACAATATCATGGAAACTGTGATCTTCCAGGAAAATATATCTGCTATGTAAATGTATATAATGTCGACAATATCATTCTGCATTAGTTCAGATGCATGGCATTTCATAGCCTTGCAATACTACTAATAAGACTAATACTCCTCAAATTCCCTGGGTCAGTTGAGGGACCACTCATTTTATGCATGGGCATCACACCAGCTCTTTTCTACACCTCAACAATGTAATAATTGGAGAGACAATGGTTGACTAGTTGGAAGCACTTTGTATGGTGGGTCTCAACTCTTCTTAGTATGCATTAAGGGACATGGAACTTGCATTTTTAATTTTGGAAAGTAATGAAATGAGGGGTAGTGTGACTGGGAATAGAGAGCCAGAAAGGTAATTTAGTGGGATGATGATTTATTTTATTTATTTATTTAACATTTGCTATCTGGGAAAGTCTGACTAGGATAGAGCCTATTTTGAGGGGAGACCCGGGGAGAAATGCTCCAGATGCATGTCTTTGGAATGTGGAAGAAAACTGGAGTACCGAACGAAGCACATGTAAATGCAGGGAGGACATGCATACTCCACACAGAAGGCACTGCAGCCAAGAATCGAACCAGAAAGCCTTTTGCTGGGAGGCAACAACATTAACCGCTGCACCACTGTGCCGCCCTTGTCTATGAGAATACTCACAATATCCATGGAGTGAGCGAAGGAGATGATTTTAAAGTAAAATTCAGTACATATTTGTTTATCACTTTTAAACATCCTAATATAGCTAGAGAAGGTCTTATAATTGTGTTTTTAATCTATTACTTCCTTAGCTCCATAGCCAGCCTTGTATTACCTAATAGTTGGTTTGGTGTGCTTAACAGTTTTAAATCCTTTTTGTGAGATTGAAATGGAGATGCTTCATAAAATAATGAATAAACAGTTTGGACATGAACATATAACATCATTTTAGAAAGCCCCAACTTCTGCATAGGAACAAGGGGTGAATCCAGGAAAAAGAAGGCTTAGAAGCTTAAAGCTAGAGACTCACATAGATTTATCCAAGGCTTGAGGAGTAAATAAGCAATTTGAAAACTGACCCAATGAAATAAAGGTTTCCCTACACTTAGTCATGTGTAGGGTTGCCACCTTTCATTATGGCCAAAACCAAACGAAGGCCACACCCTTCACAACTTCCATAACCCTGCCCACCTCCTCCCCTCTCCCTGCTCACTTTCCACCCATTTCTTGATGCCATCATTATGTCAGGAGAGAAAGAATGCTCTATTTCCATTTGCAATGCTTTTTTTCTGCTGATTTAACAAATCATGATAGCATGTTTCTTTTTTAGAAACAGAATACCGGAGTTTGTACATGTTTTCTAGACTACTGGACAATTACATTAATTTCCAGATAATCCAGAAAAAAAGACAAGTGGCAATACTAGTCATGTGCTATGTTTCATTATGTTATGGTTCATCATTTTGTTTTTCATCACGTATATGTTTTGTCATTTTTTTCTTTCAAGGTTTGCTTTTATCAAACTTTGTATTGGATTTCTGCATTCTTACAAGGGCGTCTTAATGCTCTTGGGTCAAATGTTTCTTTCTTCTGTTTTAAGTCACTTTTTTAATTCTGGTAGGACTGCTAGTTTGGCCATTTGTACGTAATCCCTTAGTTATGTATCCGATGATTAAGTAAATATATGTTAGGTGATGTTGAGTGGATGTAAACCATAGGGTTCATAATACTCTGTAATATTGCTGTATGCCCTTCAGATATTGCTGTTTTCTCAGATGCCACAAGTGTACTACTGTAGTTTTAAGTGTTTTTTCCCCATAAAATTTAATTGATACCCTTCAGAATTTTGATGCAAGTCTTAAAGCTCTAAAACATTAAGTGTGACTGAGTGTCAGAGACAAATTACATTGTTATAGATTAAAACTGTTTTTGCAGAAAGCTACCCCCCCTGCACAAATACACACTCTGCCTGTATGCTAACTCTAAAAATTCTGTACCTTGGAGAGAGGTGATTCTATGAGACACAGCAATATCAGACTTACGATACATTTTCCTGTAATTACTCTTAAACTTTTGGTATTCCAAGGAGCACACTTAATCTCCTTCAACTTGGAATAGAAAGCTAGTGCAATGTAAACATCAGTTAAATATTTTGTTGTTTAGAACTACAATAACTGCAATGATAGTTTACTGTGCTTCCCTAAATACTATGGATATATGTATTTGTATTTTTTAATATTTGATAAAATGTAATTTATTATTTTCTGTGTAAGGTGGAATTATGTAATAAGTTCTGCTATTTGAAATGAGTAATTTTTTAGCCATTTGATAAGGCAAGACTACTATCCAGGGGATTCAGAAACACAAGAAAGAGTCCATAACCATGGCCAAGCCAGCATGTTTTGCATTTCATGTGCAATGAATAGTAATGCTTATCATATATTTATGCAGCTAGACCAGTCTTGATGAAATCAAGCTCCTCATCATGACCACAGCCCGGTGCCATTGGTACATTGTGTTATACCAACACATGTATGGGGTTAACATTGAAGGTGGACAAGCACTTCTGCAAGTTATGGCAAGTTTATGCACAAGCTGATAATTCTGATATGTATATATATATATATATATATATATATATATATATATATATATATATATATATATATATATATATATATATATATATATATATATATATATATATATATCTATAGCACTGATGGCTGAGGGTAGAGTACAGGTTAAACTATACCACTGGAATCCACACACAGAGATTAACATGAGAAAATGCAAAGAGAGTTGTGCAACAAAGCATGATGGAAAAGCTGAATGGAGAAGGTGGTATGACAATATGCAAATCTAGAATAATGTGAAATATATACAGGAGTGGTGGGATACAGTAAAAGTAACATGAAGTACTGACATGCACCAATCTTAACATCACTATGTGAGCACTGGACCTGGAGTATAATGTTACTGTCTTTAAAAAATGAAAATAAAGAAAAATACGATGCACTTGTGGGAGATGAAGCCCTCTAATATCAATTCAGTCCACATGCTATCATATCCACAGTTTCCCAACAAATGTAGCCACTGTAGCAGTCAGAGTAAAAAAAAAAGGCAGTCATAAAACACACATATCAGGGAAATGTGGCACATGTGCACATTGTTGGGAACAAAAGAATGACAGGTTCATAGGTGTATACTAGGCTAAAAATCACTGCGGCCTTTGTAAGCCTAGCCAAGTATCCCAATTGTATACTGTAAGTTGGAGCCTAAGAGGTTATTTTAAGAGGTATATGTAATCTAGGGTAGGATTTACAGGCCGTCTCTGTCCATTATAGACATAGGTGATAGACCCAGGGTTTGATTTCCCATCCACTCGTTCAAGTTTGTCTTGAATATGGATATGGAAGAGAGCTTCTTCAAAGAGATGAGAAGCTTGTAAAAGAGAAGGAGAATTCTATGAGACACATAGCTGTCCCTCCAACATGTTCTGTTTATGTTGTAAGCGCAGGTTAAATCCCTAGATTGAGTTATTCTTATGCTATTCATTTGTGGATACACAGAAGTTCCACAGTGGGTTACAACGATGTCTTATATGCCAGGAATGGATCGCCTTTAAATGATGTGTAGGAAACAGGATATAGAGATAGAGCTTTGAGGCAATCTGCTTTTGACATACTATATACTCCCTGTATTCATTTTGTGAGGAACCTCCCTGGACATTCCAGCTGTTACATATGCCTGGTCAGGTAAATATTGCCCCTTCAATATGTGCCTGGTCAGGTACATATTGAAGGGGCATTGCACTCAATGATGGGCATGATGAGGGATGCATTCAGTGCAGCAATGACTTCCTTTGACCTAGACACCATGCTCTTGCTTATAAGTTGTGCAACACAGAATGATTTCCTTACCACCTTAGACACATGTTTGTCAAAATCCAGGTTACTATATGTACAAATACTCAAATCCTAGGCTACTGATTCTACTCTTAGGGGAGTGCTATCGATGAGGTAATTTCCTAGGAAGACTGACTAACCAAAGATTACTATCTGTTTTAGTCCATCCTGTAGGATGTTAGTGTCTTGGCAGGATTCTATGACTTCTCCTAGTTTGCAATCATATGTAAACTTGTTCAGCCAGAGGCCCTTGACATTACCTTGACACCCAACAGGTAGATGTTAAAAAGGAGTGGACCCAGGACAGACTGTCTCTTTTGTGGGAGCACTCTCTCCTATCCTAACTTCCTGAGTCCAATCTGAGAGCCAGCTGGCTATCCAACATGTAAGTATGTGTTTATGCCTATATCCATAAGTGTTTGTTTATAATGCCTGAGTGCAGTATCGTATCAAATGCCTTAGCCAGGTCAAGGTTAGCAGTATGCACCAGTTTAGTTCATCCATTTTCTTGGTGACCTTCTCAAAGATGTCCACTAGGTTGAAGAGGCATGATTTGCCCTTGACAAAACCAAATTGTGTTGTATCCAGTGTTTGAAGGTTTTCTATGCCCTTATTAATTATTTTCATGATAATTCATCCATGGCTTTGCAAATGAGACAAGTCAGTCATATGGGTCTATAGTTCACGATGCAAATTGCTGGTCGACCCTTGTGTAGTGGGATGACCTTTGCACTTCTCCATTCACATGGAACAGCATGTCTCGATGGTATGGTTCAACAGTGGCTCCAGTGATCCTGATAGGTCATGTTTCAGACTATTTAGGAGGCATCTTGGGATGTTATTAGGGGCCAGATAATAGGTTTATAGGTTCATAGGTGTGTACTAGGCTAATGGCCCTGGAGCCTTTACAAGCCTAGCCCATAGGTTTACCCTGGCATCGTGCCACCCGACCTTAGTTCCTAGTGCCTCTGTTAAGTAGAGCCACTGGAGTGATCCCCGGGGTGAATTTTATAGGTTCATAGGTGTAAATGTCAGTCCTAGGTTTTAAACCCAGGAGCCTGTAAACCATAGTCAAAGCAATTAACCAGTCCCTAATGATACTTGGGGGGGTTGCTAGATGGTATTTTCTGATGGTGGCACAGGGAGGGAGGAGGTAAAATTGGAGCTGAATTTATCAGTCAGCCAAGTTGCTATATCTTCTGGATCTTTGTAGGTGGCTCCATTTACAATCAGTTTTGCACACTGCTGTGTGTTGTGCTGCCTTTGAGGTTTTGGACAAAGTAAAGACAGCCTTGTGGTTGTCCTTTACCTGGGAGACTATCTTTACCTCAAATCTGGCTTTAGTAGGCTTAAATTGTCCTCTTAGTTGTATGTTTGTCTGGATTAATGAGAGTGTTTTTCTCATGCTGGGCATAGCACTTCCTAATCTTGCCTATGTCTTTTTTTTTTCTTTTCTTATATATCCTGTTACTGTTTGGATTCCACCAGGGAGATTTGCTTATTGAGTTAGTTCTGGGTGTATTTCTAGTAAGCACAGATGTTTCTATCCATTTATTAGGATGATTGTACAGGGCTTCTGTGAACAATTCTGCATAGGCAGCTGTGTTCTCAGGGTTTCGGGGAAACTTGACATTTTGACAGTTCATTACTTAGTAGTAGGAAATTTGCCCTAGAACAGTTTGTAAGTGTTGTGGGCTTAGCTGGGGTCAAATAATTGATTTTTATTATGAAGGACACAACTTTGTGGTGTGAACATACCAGAGATGACACTAACGTGGGTGGGGTACACCATTCTCCCATGCTTGTGAATACCAGGCTGAGTATGTTTGCACCCCTAATGGGTGAATACACTATCTGTTCCATGGTGTTTGTGCTTATAAAGTCCAGGTATCTTTTGGTCTGTAAGTTTGAGATTATATAAATAACCCAGTTTACTATGAGGTAATTGAAGTCACCCATGAATATGGTATTGGGTTGAATGGTGAGGGCCTGCAGTAAGTCCAAGCATAAGTTATGGGTTACTTGGAACATAGAGGATGAACTATAGTTTGCAAGGATATTATAGGGGTCTTTGCCTATGGTAATATAGACATGGATAAGGTCATATTGTAATATAGACATGGAGAAGCTCAAGCTCATCATCCTGTTTGACTAGGATTGAGAGGAGTTTGTTGTTGGTATAGACTGAGACACCTTCACCTTTGATCTCTGCCTGTGCAGTAGCTGGCTTGAATATGTGGAAGGTATTGTAGTCCTTCACTGTCAAGGTGCTCTTCATGGCTTTAAACCATGTCTCATGTATATGCAGAATTGTTCAAAGATGTCCAGATTCTCCAGGTTAAGAAGAGCCTGGAGGGAGTGGAGTTTCTTGTTTTGGCTCCCAGCATTGAGCAGTAACACGTTTATATTCCATTGGGATAGTTTTGCTATGTTGGAAGGTTTTTGTCAGTTAATCATTGACTAAAAAAAGGCACTGTGGTGGATGACAATGGGCAGGATTCACGAAGGCTTGCACGGAGTGTAAGAGACGTGCAACACTCCATGCAAGCCTCGCGATCCAGGAACAGCCCTAAACTCCGTGTAAGAGACCAGCTAAAACGTCTCTTACACGGACTGGGCGTGGACATGCTAAATACCTCACTTGCATCCGAAAGGTATGCAAATGAGGTATATTAGCGATCCATGAAGCAGAAACCAGTCCGTGTAGGAGACGTTTTAGCTGCAGCAATGTACTCAGTTGACAACTGAGTACATTTCTGCAAAATCCACAACAGAGCGATGTCAGCTCCAAAAAAAGGTTGCATATGATTCAGGCAGCATGCCAATGGCCAAATATGTGGCCATTGGCAAGATAACCCGATGCAAAAATATTAAAAATATAATTTTTAACCCAGCGCAGCCCAGCAAAGCGGGCTGCGCTGTATAAACTCATAAAAAGAAGGTTATAAACCCACAAATGTGGGTTTCATGCAATACATGGAATGACAATGCAGGGACCAGCAGACGAAAACCAACATGGCCACCGTGTAGTGGTTGCTAAGGGGGGAAGCTGAGTCTAAGACATGTAACTAAGCATTAGTAGGCAATCTCATGTAAATGAGGGTTCGAATACTGAATCTCACAGTCACATACCAAATGAGCACAGTCTGAGTAGTGTAAGAGATACAAAAGGGGGAGGAATAGAGTAGGAGATAGGTGACATCACAGGGGGGAATGGTAGAAAGAAATGCAGTTCATTGGAGGCCAGTGTAACATGACAGATGACAGGCACAGATCATGAAAAGAGGTGTGCCACTAGATAAGTCATGGAAAGTCAAGAAATGGAAGGTGTACACTGTTACCTACACCAAAGTTTCTTGCTGGCCGTGCATGCGCATGTGTGCAAGCCATGAAGCGCGAGTAGGACAGTGTCCGCGCGTGTAAGGCAGTGTGAGCATGTGGGAGCGTGTTGGGAGATGTTTAACACTGTTTGCGCGGGTGTGCGCGCGTGTAAGGCAGGCTGAGTATGTTGGAGGCTGTTGGCAGACGTGCAACAGTGTTTGTGCGGGTGTACGCGCGTCTAAATCCGAATAAGTAGATTCTGAACCGTATAAGCACGTGTGCGCGCATGTAAGCCACTGTGAGCTTGTTTCAGATAGTATGCAAGTTGCTCCCCCCTGAGGAAACAGAGAGGAAAAAGGAAGCAACAGAATTAATAGGAAGCTAGCAGGGATAACTGCTGAAGCTAGCAGGTGAAAACAATTAGAAGCAGGCAATTACACAGGCAGAATAGTAGCCCAGCCCAACACTTAAAACTCTGCAAACAGTAGTGCAGGATGTTTCCATTAACAGACACTGCAAGACAGGAGTAAGCTAATAGAAGTGAAAACTGAAAAAGCTTCACTCAGAGCAGAAATGTTAGGGGCTGCCATAGCTGTCATAATGAGACATAGGCGACTTGCTGAGGGTGGTGACAATGCAGATGGTGCCAGACAACCCACAGTGAGGAGACGGAGAAGAGTGTACAGGCCCAGGGTAACCTACCATGGGTTACATGAGCTGGAGATAGTAGAGCGCTATAGAGTGGACAGAGAGCTCCTGCAGCAAATTGTTGAGCTGTGCAGGCCACGCCTCACACACAGAACCAACAGAGGGGAACCCATCCCAGTAGAAACCAAGGTATGTGTTGGCCTAAGATTACTAGCAACAGGTACCTTCCAGAGACCAACTGGCGATATGATGGGGATATCACAGGCATCAGCCTCCAGGGTACTACACCAGTTCCTGGATGCCATGTCAGCACATGTCGGTGATTATGTATATTTCCCCAATGCCTGTGAGGTATTGGCCAGCAATATGCGTCTCTTCCAGCAAATAGTGGAATACCCTGAGGTACTGGGTGCAATAGACTGCACGCACATACGCATCAAAGCACCAGCCGGTGAGCGGGGTAGGGCCTACATTAACCGCAAGGGCTTCCCCTCCATCAACTGCCAGGTCATGTGTGATGCCCAGGGCATAATAATGAATGTGTGTGTGCTGGCTGCCCTGGGAGTTATCACGATTCCCACATCTGGCATTTGACGCAGCTGTACCAGACATTTGCCAATGGGGACATCCCACACGGACACCTAGTGGGGGATGCAGGTTATGCACTGGAGCCATGGCTGATGACACCCATCAGAAACGCACACACACCTGAACAGGAACGCCATAATGAGGCACACGCACAAACACGTAATGTGATAGAGCGTGTGTTTGGGCTGCTCAAGTCACGGTTCCGGTGTCTGGACACATCTGGTGGAGCCTTGCAGTACACACCAACTACATGTACCCAAATTGTCATGGTATGTGCTATGCTACATAATATGATCTTGCGAAAACAGCTGCAGCAGGACCAGCATAGGGCCGGGCCAAACAGCCCCCCACCATTGCCAAGGCCATCACAGGCAGAGCGTGACTCGGAGGAGGAACAACCTGAGCCTGCCCCAGTAGGCAGAAGGAGGCGTGCTCAGTATGCCCTGGCCTTGGCAAAGAGGCAACTCATAGCACATACACTGGCTCAGTAGGAACCCTGGGAATGATACCCCTCTCTGACTCACTCATATAGTAACAGGGATGCCTAACATGACACAACCTGCTCTCAAACATGTACAGGGAGTGTAGTATGTGCATCCGACCGAGGCAGCCCTGCAGCACCACCTGAGGCATGATTGCCATGTGTTAAGCAATGTAACACCATCTAGTATATGCAAACATGAAGACCCTGCCTAACATCTCACCCTCACTAAGCATGATGCCACACTATGAAGACAAGAAGATCAAGTACAATAATTGGCTGAAGTAATGCAGTCAGTCAAAGGGGAACCAATGTGTTACAGGCTGGGAAGATATGCGGAGTTTGACATGATGCACCACCTGCTAGGGGTGGCATGCACCTATCATGCCATGCCCCATGGATACTGGCAAAGGCTGTCAGTACCCACAGCATGCCCTGAATAGGTAAGTCTCAAAACACAAACCCAACATCATAGGTTCTACAAGGGATAGGAACCTAGATGTAATACTACCCCATGACAGATGTATAAACAGCAAGATGTGTGCAGTGTAAACGCACACAGTAAGGAGAATGTAGATACCAGTCCTGTAATAGAGAACTGGGCAAGGCTCACATCAGCACCCTAACACTACCAGGTCACACCTCATACTGTGCTGTACAGCCACAAAACATGGAACAAGCTACAAAAGGAGGGTGACTAGCAAGAAATGGCAAGGATAACCACAACCCCATGTTGATACCACAACAAGAAGCAGCATGGAATATCCATGGTCAAATACCAATGGCTAAAACTGCCTCGCAGTATATAGCCTGCTGCAGACCACTGTCCTAATACCAGGAACAGCACCTGGCCTATGTCGGAATACATGAATATATCAAGCCCCCCAAACCACATTATATTGCTCGACTGAAAATACCCAGACATACACCGGTAGCATTGTACTAGCACCAACACAGTAGGAGAAAATTACCCAGATTCCATAAACCAAAATGCCCAGGAACAATGTACTACTCCCACAAGAGGGGTAAGCATACTGGATGTGATAATCAGCAACATGTGTACTGGATGGCAAGATGAGAAGTGTACCTCTCACTGGTAAGACCAGACCATAGAGTAATCACACTGGATATACACACCCTGACCCCAGTCCCTGGCCAGAATACCACAGTGAAAAACATGTGTAAAGTATAGGTTGCAGCCCTCAAAACCAATGTTGAATCCACAAAAGGCCCTGTGCAAGTGCAGAATATGGGACACACCACAGAACATGTTATACAGGCATTCCATGAACACAGCCAGGAATGCTTGGAGTATGCAATCACAAATAACAACAACACACAATGCCATACACGCAGGCATCTGGCATGCTGGCCTCCAGCCATTACCAAACCATGCAAGAGAATGAGGAAGATACCACATGATAGAGCAAACATAAAAAGGGAAGTAATCACTGACCAGTAGTATGGCAACAACATATGTCCACACATACAATCCACTAAGTCCAGCCACAACAAGTATAATGTATGAATCCAGAGGCAATGTGATGCCAGTACCAAGTACACAGACAACCACAACACCCCCCAATAAATACATACATATGTGATAGATGCATCCATGTATCCAAACCAGAGGTTGAGCTCCAACAACTCAGTACTGTCAACACTAGTCAGGAGGAGAAGGTAACCACATACACCACAAACCCAGTCCCACATAGACCTACCACAACTGTAAACCAAACACATAAACACAGACAAATATTCCCAGAGGCCTTAATTACAAACACACCACACCAACAGACACCTCCAAAGTAGATCACAAGCAACCACAACCTTCAAACATAGCACATGCAACGAATAGTACGCAAAGCTGGTGTGCCAAACAGTCACAGGCCCGAAGGAGAAACAACATGCCTGATACAGTCATAATAGGTGTCTGTATAGGCAGACACACAGCTGTCCCACTCACCAGACTGAACAAGGGAAAGGGTAGAGTAAGCTGCTTGTAGGTAGCCACAAAATGCCACTTAACACAAGTATGCAGGTCACCCCAAAGCAAGCAGAAATATGATGCACTCAATGTCCATGCTGGTGTGAATTACATGAGATGTACCTCCCTGGTCAACATCAAATGAGACACGGATGGTCCCTCCGAGTATGTACCCCATGGCGGGATGACACTGGCTGTGTGCAGCATCCAACCCTCACCAAGAATGATGCCACAGTACAAACACAGAATGCTCATGTTTAACAGCTGGCACAGTTACAGCTGTCAGTCCAAGAGGGTGTAATGTGTGTCTGCTTGAGATGTCAAGTGCTGTTACAGGGATGGCTGTCAGCTGTTACCCGTGTGCGTCTGGATACTGGATAAGGCCTTTGCCGCCTCCATAGAGCCGTATGTAGGCAAGGCCAAAAAGACTACCCACCACCCTAGAAAACATAAGTGGTAGGAAACATAAGGGTAATGCTGACCAATGCCAGATGTGTAAACTGCAATATGCATGCCCCTGAGGCACTTCCCATTATGGAGAACATTGATGCCTGTCCAGTGACAGAAGCCTGCTGCAGGCTTAGTGATAGCACACCAGCACTACTAGGTTATACCACATACCATGTGTTATGGCCCCAACACCTGCACCAAGACATCAAAGGAGGGGGAATATCCATATGCAGCACAGACACCCATATAGCCAGGTAACTGACAATGCACAAAGCAGCGGACACCACCCATGTGCACATAACTGTAGTCAAAACTGCTGTACAGTCTGTACCATGTGACAGACCACACTCTCACACACAAGAACCCCACCCAGACATCCGAAGACACTGGACAATATGGATGTCCCACCAAATACCAGACAAGGTACACAAAGTACCACATAGGTGTCAAACCATTATGTATGCAAGGAGTCATCAGGGACCTAGGGACACAGGTCGACATTAATCTGTCATGTGACAGCCACAATGCCAATGAAGCTATGAAGACTGTTGATACTGGACACCGTATCATGAAAGGATTCACATCAACATCAACAGAGGTCACTGTGCCGCTGTACTGTTCCCTTATCAGACCCATAATCTAGTACAATGACTCATATGGGATGTACCATACGTGACACCTGCAGCGGTTCGGAAGACCTCATAGTTACCCCACCAACAGGATAAAGGGTGTGAAATATATGTCATATGCTGCCTGGCTGTAGACACCCCAGCTGACTGCAGTCACACACTGCCTACACAGAGGCATTGTATGTCTGTTGTACCAGGCCATGTCCAACACAGGAGTAATGGACATGCTACACCACAGGAAATCAAAGTCATTGGAGCTGTGAGAGTCACAGATGTCAACCTCAACACATAATGAAATAAGATGTGCTGGAGGGACAGATACATAACCCATAGGCTCCCCACACCCAGAAACAGGATCCCAATCCATGGTAGGCAGAGCCCTCACTGACACCCCTCAACAGGAATATTGCCAAGTGGATGGATGACCGTACATGTATACTGGGGGTCCCCACTGTGTCACGACCAGACAGAGGCACAGTGAAGAACCTCATAAATGGCCATAATTGAAAATAGCAAGGGGTGGCGAAAGACACACACACTCTAGCTAGGCTTACTAATGGCCTAGGGTGTCTAGCCTACTATGAACCCATGAACCTATGAAGATACAACACGTACAGGACACTAAGGATAATCACAAGGCTTATCTAACTGATGGTAGGAACCATGTTGGGCATCCACAGATATGCTTCGAATCACACAGATATTACAAACAACATACCAAATACACACACATATTGCTAACATACAACCTGTCAGGTGCAGTGCAAACCCCCCGAGTGCAAAATACCTATCCCAGCAGATGGCCCCCTGACATTGCAGATGCTGAGGTAACAGCCATCATCTGCAAAGCAGAACACACAGCAGCAAAGGTATGTGATGGTGTCCTGTGCTGAGGCCAACATGGACCCCAAGAGTAATGGAATGCAAAATCACACTACTGGCCAATGTCAGCCTTACCACAGGATATGTACCCAAAGAGCAGTGTACAACAACAGTGGTCCATCACAACAAAGGTGTTGCCTGAATGGATACTCCAAACTACCACCCCAGGATCCTGACAAGCTTGTTCTGCACAGCTATGGAAAGGATCAGTATGTACCACAGACAGAAGGCTAATGTGGACCTACTGATACTGGACCCTACACACTGTGGCTGTTGTAACTGCAGAACCGGCCCCTAAACATGTCTGACCCATTTGAAGCAGTCATTAAGGTCATTGATGAGGGCTATGTGGTCCACACAGCGTAGCTGGACCGTGCACATGCTTCTAGACTATACCGTACGTGTTCAGTATGGATATGTTCACCAGCTTAAATATACACCCCTATGTCAGTAGAGGGGTTGCAAAGCAGACCAAGGACAGAACTGACATGGTCAGACATGCCGCATCCATGTCAGACTACAAAGCGGATATGAGTGGCATCCCACAAGGCCTGGTCTTGGCCCCCCCCACCCCCGTTCTGTATACGTGTCCCATAGGTATAGGCCAACATGGAAGGACTGTGAATGAGCATGTATGCAGAGGAGTACAAACAGCCCACCATATCTGACCCCCAGCTGACACAAGCAACCCACAAAAGGGCCACCTACAAACAGACAACTGTAGCCATAGCCATGTCAGCAAGCTAATCGCAGAACTGTGTATAGACAACCACCGTGGATATACAGTAAGTGCCCACAAATTACCACACAGGTGTTAACCCATGAGGCACCTAACATGTAATGTGAGACCTGGGTACAAAAGGTGATAAATATCCTGCACTGGACAAACATGTGTCTGTAGTGTTCACAGAAACATGTACCATATACCCACCCAAACATGAAGGCTGGCAGATGTAGATAAGGGGAACTCACTCTGGCTCTGCAGCCATCCTCCATCAGCATCACAACTGACTACAATAGCCCCTGTGGGATATACCGCAGCAGACACCTCCAACAACTGTAAAGTCCACAACAGTACCCCACCAGGGGTAGCAAAGAGCCTGAACAGATGCCATGTGTTGCCTGAGTAAACAAACTGCAGCCCCACACACCGCCATCCTTCCCAGCTACAGGAAAGCTGTGCCTGATGTATGAAACCATGTCCAACCTGGAATGAATGAACATGTTGCACCTTGTACAATCTGAATGGCAGTGAGCTATGCACATGAGAGACCTGAACCCCAGCACTGACATACATAGGACAAGCTGTACAGAATGATCCATAACACAGAAGGCACCCCCACACTTCAGTAAACTCCTGGTACAGGTCAGCCAGAGTGCCACATATCGACACCCCTCAAGAGGCATCCTGATGAGTGTATGGGAGATGGTAGGCTACCCTGGGTATCACTGTTATGTCAGAGGTAGACAGAGGCACAGTATACCAACCATGACATATGTAATGGCAAACTCCAGTTACAATGTGTGTCGAAGGACAAACACACCCTGTGACTACCATCAGAAATGGCCTACGGAACATCGCTAGTGTTTGCCAATGTCCACCCATGTTGTGGAATACACTAGCAATGTTGGACGAGCCTGGTGTAGGTAGTCCATATCTGAACATATTGCAACATGGTCATATGTGCACAACTGGCCCCTACACAGTCTGTTGTGCTCACTATGAAGATGTCAAGCAGTGATAGGACTAAAGCCCAGGATACTGTCCACTACAGTGAAAGTACCGAACCAGTACACTATACGGTACTACAGTGTTAGGTCATTATGAAAGTATGTTGAGAACTGTCTGCAAAGTATCCCATGCAATTCCTGCAGGCACAGTATAATCCCTGTTGTGGCAGACATGAAGCAGTTGGCCAGTTAGTACACAACATGACACCCAGCACACAATCATAAACGTGAGATAATGTCGAAGGTCACACACACCCAAATATGTGTTGGACTTCAGAGTGCAACATATGGAAAGCTCACACTGGGCATGCTCGCACACTTTGATAAATGAGGCATATGTCAGACAACATGCCATGGAAAGGCTGAACTGGGCATGCTCACACACTTATCTCCGTGTAGCAGTTGGCCACACATATCTGGTATTTGTACGTGTCAGTCCAGGAACCAACCACAACACAGCAATCAGCCCAGTGCACACAGTAAATGACCACAGAGACATAAGTGATATAGTGGATCGCCATCATATGCAAACATCTGCCACAGATACACAAGTTGGTCATAGGAACAGGGAATGCTATGGCAATAAAGACCTGCAAACAGTAGAACAGCACAACAAATATTGTGCATCCGACAATTGAACATATGGGTGTAGAGGTCAATACTAGGCTTCTTGCCCCAGGGAATGACAGCTCAGCCAGAGTGTGCTTGGCATCTGCATCCCCAGGATAGTAGGCTATCGTGCCACTGTAAAGTAGGTCACAGAAGGCAACATGTGAGGCTAGTGAGCTGTGCCTCTGTCAAGCAGGGGTACCGTGGAGGTCTCAGGGATTGAATGTGCTAAGCCACAGCCATGTTGTCGGTGTGTGCTGTGAGAGGGTTGCTGAGGATCTCTGACAGTAGGTGTCCGTCAATAACAGACTGAGGGGAACCCTATCTGCATTCTCTGGACGATTCCACTGTCAACACTGTGTTGTAATGAGTATGTGTGAATGAAGTGCCGTGCTGGAAATGTCCACAGATGTCCTCCCTCTGTGGGCCACAGCTCTGCAATGTATTAGGTCACTCTGTCTGTTGAACGGCGCATATATGGCCGGTGTACAGCTGACAGGTGTCTTGTGGAGCAGTCATGGGTATATGTGGGATAGCATGACCAATGCAAACTGTACACATGCTCATAGGATGCAAGTGTCAAGGATTATGCTGAGTGGCCAGTATAGTCCTCCAGCATGGGTCCTCTGAAGTCATCCACCCCAGTCTACACAAGTGTAGAGTCTGCTTGTGCTAAACACAGTTTGTGTGCAGTGACAACCTTGCCTGGGGGTGGAGATGAGATATGGATGTCCAGGGAAAGGTGGTCATGGTCAGATATCAACAATGGTGGTCTACCTCTGGTGTGGAATAGTGAGTACCCACGTTGCAGATGGACAGGTGCAATATGTATTCACCCATGTGGCTGTGGTGTGTGGTTCTGCCATAGCACATGGACCCACAAATTGTAGTGGCTGTAGGGTAAAGTGGTAGAGGCCTGAGTAGTTCTCACACACAATATGCCTGTACCTGATGTTAACAACTGGAATGGTGTATGTGAATACCTGCATATCCTGGCACTGTTCCCAGGGAAGCTAAGTGTGTGTCCTGGATGTGGGTGTGGTGTTCTGGACTGGTTGTGTTGTGTGTTACAGGTCCTGTGGTCCCAAAGCATGGTATAGAACATAACCTGCCAGTGCGATGTGCATATCTGACCCTGACGTAGGTGGCTGCAAATGCATATATATGCTATCCCCCACCTGACAGGTAGTACTACATCTACATACCTCTGTGGAAATAAAGATGTCAGCACCCTAGAAATACCACAGGTGCAGAACAGATGCCCAGTAATTCTGATAATGCGCTCTGCTAATGCGTCTCCCTCAAGTGTCATAATATAGTTAGGTAGGGGTTCGAATCCTGCAAATGCTCAGTGTGTGTGTGTGTGGGTTTGTGTGTGTGAAAGGCTGTGAGAGGGAAATGTCCCTTTTGGCAACTGGGAGAACACACTACAGGATGCACACTCCCCTTTCTAAACACAGATGATGTCAGCACCCTATAAGTACAGCAGGAGAAGGGGAGCCTCCCAGTAATGCGAATAGCGTGCTCTGCTAATGCGTCCATCTCGAGTGTCATAACATAGTTAGGTAGTGGTTTGAATCCTGCAAATGGCAAGTGTGTGTGTTTGGATGAGGGGGGTTACTGTGTGTGTGCAAATATGTGTGAGGGAAATGTCCCTTTTGGCAAATGGGAGAACACACTACAGGATGCACACTCCCCTTTCTAAACACAGATGATGTCAGCACCCTATAAGTACAGCAGGAGAAGGGAAGCCTCCCAGTAATGCGAATAGCATGCTCCGCTAATGCGTCCGTCTTGAGTGTCATAACATAGTTAGGTAGTGGTTTGAATCCTGCAAATAGCAAGTGTGTGTGTTTGAATGAGGGGGGTTACTGTGTATGTGTGAGGAAAATGTCCCTTTTGGCAACTGGGAGAACACACTACAGGATGCACACTCCCCTTTCTAAACAGAGATGATGTCAGCACCCTATAAGTACAGCAGGAGAAGGGAAGCCTCCAAGTAATGCGAATAACGCGCTCTGCTAATGCGTCCGTCTTGAGTGTCATAACATAGGTAGGTAGTGGTTTGAATCCTACAAGTGTGCGTGTTTGGATGAGGGGGGTTATTGTGTGTGTGCAAATTTGTGTGAGAGAAATCCCCTTTTGGCAACTGGGAGAACACACTACAGGATGCACACTCCCCTTTCTAAACACAGATGATGTCAGCACCATATAAGTACAGCAGGAGAAAGGAAGCCTCCCAGTAAGGTGAATAGCGCACTCTGCTAATGAGTTTCTCCTGAGTATCGTAATGTAGTTAGGTAGGAGTTTGAAACCTGTAAATGGCATGTGTGTGTGTTTGGATGTGAGGAGTTCGTGTGTGTGCATTTCCGTATGAAAAACATGTTAGTTTTGGCAATCAGGAAATCGCACTACCTGATGCACATTACCCTTTCAAAATACTGATGTTGTCAGCACCATATAAGTATAGCCAGAGAAGAGGAACTATCTAGTAAACCGAATAGTGCACTTCGCTAATGCGTCTCTCTCACGTGTCGTGACTTAGTTAGGTAGGGGAATGAATCCTGCAAATGGCAAGTGTGCATGTGTGTTGGTGTAGTAGGGTGTGTGTAAATGCAAGTGTGAGCGCACAGATCCATTTGGCAAATACTACAATACACCAGATGCTGCATACTCCCCCAGTAAACACAGGGGATGTCACCACACTATCAGCACAGCCAAACAGGGTTAGTTGGCTAGTAATGCCAATAGTGTGCTCTGCTACTGTGTCTATTACCATTGTCAGAGTACAGATAGGTATGTTTTGGTAACCCACAACTGTCATGTGTGGTTGTGTCACACAGTATGACCTTGTGTGGGTGTTTGTACATAACAATGCATGCCATTGCCTAAACCAGCAATGGCATTGCACACATGATGTATGTGTGTGACACATACATACCTGTGACCTGCAGTAGTTACCATGTCTGACACATGCTTCGTATGGATAAATGGTATTTGCAATGTATACCAATATGACTGTGTCTTACTGTGCAGTGTCCGCACGTGGTATGTCTCTATACAGTGTGGGTGTATATGGTAAAATATCTACAGCAGGGGATACACATCTGGTCTGGGCCATATAGTGTACATGTAGTCGATGTACAGGTGCTGCATGTTCCCACCTGTTGTGGTAGTGGTAACATGTCATTCCACTGCAATTCGGTGACCACATGCTGTGAACTCTTCAACTAGTGTGTTGTAGCTACAGTAATGCTCACACACAATGTTTGGCTGGATGCAATACGGCCTTATAAACACAGTTCTTGAGACTGTCATATTGCCAGTGTTGTTATGGAGGATAGGTGGTCTTCCTGTGTATGTGAGGGTTGTGTGTGCCAGGCTATGAACCAGATGGCAGTCCGACACACTGTCAGCTGCACATGAGTAGGTCCTGATGGTTTGTGCTGTGCCAACAACCTGGAGGTGTGTGTATCTGTGTTACCTTGGGATACCACCCCCCTATCCATGTGTGTTACATGTGTAGGGGACGACAGGCATGGTATGGGGCATAACCTGTCAGTGATGGGTAACACCTGTGAGCCATGAATCATGAATCCGGTACTGCACAGACATTGCAGTTCACCGTGCTGAGGGCAGGCTCTGGTGCATGCATCTTCCGGTGTACACTGCTGTTGTTGTGTAGCAGCACTGTTAGTGTCCTAACCTGTGTCATACCCACGGAGGTCGCTATGTAAACCATGTCCTGCAGCATAAGGCAGTATGTGTGTACCAAGGAGCTTTGCCATTATACATCGGGCCATGGGTGTCACGTGCAAGATGACCCGTGCACATCATTGTGGCTTTCCTAGCATGTAAGCACACATTGACAGCCAGTGGATACCCTATGAATGACAGTGGAGACTGAGCATAATGTAGACATACAACACCCTTCCCACATATAGTGGTAGAATACCTGGTGAGGGTATGTTGGCAACCAACATCAGGCTCATACTGGCCTGTGCCACATGCTGAGAGATCTATTCTATGTTCCCTATCATGTAGTCCAGGGAGGTATGTCTCAGGCAGCCACACTGGCATGGTCAATGAGTGAGTCATATCTGTCCATGCCTCTGACTGACCTGTATGCATGTGTGCTGTGGTGGACCATAGTGCCCCTGAGTCATATCACTGTGACCTTCACCAGATACAGCCTATTGAGCGGGACCGCAGTGCAGCACACAAGACAGGTACCTGACACGTCTGTAGCAGGTGTGTTGTGTAGCCCTACATGCTGTGAGTGTGTGGCACAGGGGATGTGCATGCCATGTGTGTCATGTGCTCTGTTCCGATGGAACATATGCCTGTGTGCCAGCTGCGGAGGTGTGTGATGCCCAGGCAGGCTGCTATTCTGAGTCCCCACGTATGCCCCAGTGTGTTCAGCATGCTGTCAGTGTGTGTCAATGTCTGACTGGTATTGTCGTCACTGTAATATATTGTATTGATTTATTTATTTATCCTACATTTGTTGACTGGGATAGCCCGACTGGATGCATGTCCATTTCCAGGGGAGGCCCGTGGAGACAAGCTACGAGGGTAGCAGATACAGCATTACATAATACTAGCATTACATATTACAAACAGATTATTTTCAGAGATTATATAAGTAAGCAAGTCAAACATGTTCCACAGGTTAATGTTAGACCTGAGCACAAGTCAGGATTAAATTAGAATTACACAGTAAAGTGGTTCACAGATTTTACACATTCGAGTTAGCCAGGCTTGATACATTGACATAGCCAGTTAAGTGACAAATGTCGTTTGAGTCTACTGTTAAATTGACCTAAGGTGGACAGTAGGGTAATATCAGCTGGAAGTGAGTTCCAGGATCTACTTACAGGGTTTGCAAAGAGAGAATCACCAGCTGTGTTATTAAACTTGCTAGTCTGAAGTAGTACTTTGTTAGAGGATCGAAGCGGTCTAGGATTGTTATAGGGGTGATAATATTTGAAGTGCAGGAGTATTGTCTGGATTATAGAGGATTTTATAGGCCATAATCAGTTGGTTATACTGTATTAGGCTGGGTATTGCAAGCCAACCAAGCTGATTTAGATTGATGCAATGATGTGTCCTAAAAGGCAGCCCAGTGGCAAACCTGGCAATGTGGTTGTAGCAAATTGAGTGTTTGTTAAGGACAGTCTGGTTCATATTCGAGAGTAGAGGGGATGCATACAGAAGGGTTGGAACAAGGTGTGAGCGAGTTATGGCACCTTTAGCTGGAGGGGCTAGGGAGGCTTTAATTCTGTAAAGTGACCCTAGTTTTCTATTGATGGCTTTGATAATCTGGTTAACATGTATGTCACATTTGAGATTATTGTCTATGATGACACCTAATAGTTTCGGAGATGGGTCAGGGGAGATTATTGTGCCATCAGTTGATGTTATGGTAACGGTGAAAGTGGTAGACCTACGTGTTGGTGAAATAACAGCAGTTTAGTTAGATTGGGATTTAGGATCAGACGATGTTCAGAAAGCCAGTTTGCTATTGTATTAAAGGTGGTCTGGGGAGCTGACCATAACTCTACTGGAGATGTGGCTGAGCAGATCAGAGTAGAGTATTCAGCATATTGGATACAGCTGACTTTTGGGATGACAGTATAAAGGTCGTTAATGAAGATGGAGAACAGCAAGGGCCCTAGTATAGAGCCTTGTGGTACTCTGAGGGTGTTAGGTAGAAGGTTAGAGAGTTTGTTCTGCCAGAGGCCAGCCTGCTGTTGACCATGCAGGTAGGATTGAAACCATTGGAAGGCTCCAGTATCTGGACAGTCTTTGCAGGGTGTGGAGTACAAGTTGGTGATCAACCATATCGTATGCCTTTGAAATATCCAAAAAGAGGGCTGCGGATATATAATTATTGTTGCAAGTATGGCTTATGGTGTTAGTAAAGGCTAGGAGGCCTGACGTAGTGCTGTGATGAGGATGTAAGCCATGCTGAGTGTCTGCCATAATGCAAGTTTGGATTAGGTGGTGCATGACTTGTCTACGATGAAAGTTTCCATAATCTTTGCAAGTGGAGAGAGTATAGCTATTGGCCTATAATTGGAGACTTCAGTAGAGCTGCCTCCTTTGTGAAGTGGGATTACATATGACATTTTCCAGATGGTGGGAAAGTTAGATTCTAACATGGTTCCTTTGATTACCTTTGAGACGGGGTAAGCAATAGCATCATCTGGTTTTGATAGGTACTCAGCAGGGAGTTGATCAGCAGAAAGTGTAGTGGGTTTCACTGTTACAATCAAGGTACGGAGAAGTGAAGTGGCGACTGGTTGGCAGCTGGACGCAAGTAGTTTTCTAGGGGTGCTACTTTCAGGACCAGGGGAGCTAGGAGGTAGATGGCTAGCTAGGGCCTGAAATGTCTCAGTAAAGAACTGGTCAAAACTATCAGGAACATCTTCAGGGGTATTATCAATAGTAGCAGCAGGGATTGGGGTTGACGTTTGTCCAGGACGTAGTATATATGACATGCCACCTGACAGGGTAAGGCATTACTGGGTTCAGAGAGAGCAGTCCCCAGATTGGCTGTGTGGTGGCATCCCACACATGTGTTGTACGTTCCTGGCCAAGGGTGATGGCTGACTGCATACATGTGGCAGCTGTGACAATGACACATGACTCACATAAACCACAACTGGACCATAGAGGCGATTCACAGGTTACCTTTGCACATGCTACCCTAGTAGTGTGATTGCCATGGTGAGTACCAACACATAGGGCCAATGGGGAACAACATACTGAAGGTGTGTATGTGTGGGTGTACCGCTACTGTTTCTTAGCACTGACATATATGACTGCACACGTGGGTAAATGCCAGGTAAGGCGTGTGCAATGTGTCACAGGCAACGTACATGCGTACAGGACAGACAGTGACGTTCTGTCATGTCTAAAGTTGGGATCGGTATCGTCCGCTATCCAGATGTCACTACAGGTCTACAGAAGCACTGTAACTCTGCATTGCAGGTGTAAGCAGTGTTCCAGGGACTAGCGAACATGCATGCAAACAAAGCTACAGTAAACAGGGCTGGAAGTAGTGCATTATACAACAAAGAAGGGTAACAATAACAGTAAGTAACAATGCAAATATGTAGGCACTATCAACATGTACCCAGGAATACATGGCGCAGATGCCCATGGCAGAACCGATATTATGTCATACTTATTTGTGATTTGGATTACATTGGTACTGCACACATATCTACATGCGTGAACATCCACATGGCATAGTTGTTGTGGGCAACTTGACACCATTACTGTACATGTCCACCATTGCATATCACTACTTGCGTTAGCTTTCCCCCTGTGCTACCCATGTATGCGGCTATCTGTTGACAACCTTACCACCAGCATGCAATTATGTGCAGCTGTTATACTTTGGTATGTACTATGGGTGCAGATAACAATTCAGGACATTCATACAGTTACTGCAACAGGCATGCTGGGATAAACACACAGTCATAGCAGCACACTGTACTGTTACCAACATGATACTACTAATACACTTCTATGTAGTCATCCTGTGCATCAACAACGTGTTTACCTGTTCCCGCAATGATGTTGGAGATTGCAGGAGGTGGCACAGTGTCATCATATGCACAGGGTGTGGATTAGGTATGCCTGAGTCAGCCACTGATACCACCAATTGACATGTGTGTGTATGTGTGTTGGTGAGGGGCAGCAGTACAGGGTGGGGCAGTGTTGGTGCAGTGTGTGCGTGTATGTGGTTGCCCTAGGTGTTAACATTTCGCATGTGTGTATGCACGCACACAGTTCCACCTCATGGCTGCCATATACAGGGGTTTGTGGACAGCCACAGACTGCACCTGGCAGGCCATACAGATCAGTGTCTGTGTGCACGGACACGGTACCTGTGCCTGGCAGGGGTGCTACGGACCGTATCCAGTACAAAGCCAGACTGGGTACTGACCCTGTTGGGACTGTCCAGAGCCATGTGCATGTGGTCTCCTGGGGCGTTCCAATGATAGCACAGACCCAGCATTGCTGGGGCTGCTGCTGGCACTATGGGGGCGTGCGTGAGCCTGTTGTCATCCGCGCCGACTGCCAGCTGCTGCTGCTGCCAGCATACGGCCACGTCGACACCGCAAACGCTCACCATTGCCCTGGCTCATGGACATCTGGTTGTGGAACTGCTGTAATATGTCCCAACAACGTCTGTCTATGACATCGGTGAAGTTACGGATAGCATCCGCAATGTCACGCATACTGTCTGTCATGGCTGTGCGACATGCTCTCAGCTCCCTCAGACCCTGTCTGGTGTACCTTTCCATATGTGACTGTGCCTGCATGACAGTCCGAAACATAGCTGAGGTTGAAAGACCTCTTTGGGCACGTCGGCCAGAGGCAGTACGCCCATGGATGCTACCACGAAAACCCATGGGCAACTGTCTGTGTGGTACCATCGGAGGACCCTGCCCATGGCTGCTGGTGGGTCGCATGTGCCACAGGTACCACATTACCCTGGTCTATGCCCACTGTATCCTGTCCATCACCTAGGGACAATGGTGACAAAGGATGTACAGGCAGGATGACTGTGCACAATGATGGGGTTGACAGCTGTGTACTGTCAATTGGCTGACCAATGGCAGACCCTGACACACCTTCCTGTACCATTACACAAATATCATCATTACCAGTAGCCATGGCACAGGATTCAGGTTCCCTGCTGCAGGTCACCAGACCAGCCCCAGAACCTGTGGGATGAAGACAGGAAACACAGTTTACAGTCTCCAGACATTGTTACCAGTGATGCACTTATACACACATGCACACATGCACACATGGACACATGCACACAGGCACACATGAACACATGCACACATGCACACAGGCACACATGCCCACATGCAGACATGCACACGTGGACACATGCACACGTGGACACATGCACACATGCACACGTGGACACATGCACACATGGACACATGCACACATGCACACATGGTCACATGCACACATGGGCACATGCACACATGCACACATGCACACGTGGACACAGGCACACATGCACACATGCACACATGCACACATGGACACAGGCACACATGCACAGATGCACACGTGGACACAGGCACACCTGCACACATGCACACATGCACACATGGGCACAGACACACCTGCACACATGCACACCCCGCAGTATACACACAGAGCACTACTGAGTTACACTACTGTTACTAGCATTATCAGGACTATTATAGGTTATGTTAAAGACACTCACCAGCATGGATGGCCTGTCTTGCTGTAACCCTGGAGGGACCTGCAGAAATGATGAGATTAATGTCAGTGGGCACAACTGTGCCATTGATATTGCATATGATACAGTGTACAGAACAGTCAGGTGTACATATGGCATATTACCTGCACGCTCCATGTCATGCTGCTGTGTGGAACCAGCCTCCATCATAATGCAGGTGTACTGCTGTTGGTGTTCCGGGGCTGGAGCCACAACACTTAGGAGTAGCCCCTCCAGTCTGGTGAGGGGGGATGTGTGGCCTCCCCACCTCCTGTGGCAACCTGTTGCCTGTGGATATCTGATGCACGCTGCCAGACACTTCGGATTAAATCACTGCAGTGATGTCATACCTGCTCATATGTCCTGTTATGCATGCCAATATCATTTACCCTACGGACAAGGTCTTGCCACACTGCGGCCCTCTCCTGCTGATTCTGACTGGTGCGGGAAAACAGGATGTCATACTCCCGCACCAGGCTCTGGTGGATCTCCTCATCTTCCACCACAGAGTAGGCGGGGTTACGCTGTTGCGCCATCTCCCTGGAAGAGAACACAGACAGGATATCAGCAGACCATGTCAGCAATATATGTGCATGATACTCATGTGTAGTGATATACTACTACTCCCATATGTTGCATGTGTGTGTGTCGTGGTGGATACACAGGTACATGGTCAGATATCAGTGCTCAGCCAACACCTGTGCAACAATACCTGCCACATTCCACACAACATAGTAGCATGCCCCATTGGTCAGCACACACTGACAGGTGCAATGCACAACCTCACTCTGGGGGTTCATCCCAAGGTACTGTATGTGGGACACCGTCCACTACTGTGATGTGGACAGACGTTACTCGGCCTGGATATACATATCCCACCACCACCACCACCAGCACAGTAGACTACTTTGATATGTATGTGATTAGACAGTTATTCGCTTGCTGGGACTGAGATGGTATCCATGCAGCACACTGGGCCAGTGGAAGCCACAAGCCACACTGCTGACCCCTTTGCAAATGCTTACCACGGACATGCCACGGATTGCATGGAACTTGCACACATATGTCTAACCCAGACCCTATGCACAAAGGTTAGGCCTCCTGTCCGGTGGACCCCAGACAGAGGCAGATTGTATAACAATAGCAGGAGGCTACTGCAGGACAGAGCACATTCACATTAAGGGAAGGCATCTGTGGTCAGCACTGGTACTACGCTACGGTCCGTCATAACAATGGCCACGGCCTACTCTGGGAGGGAAATGGACACAAACACTATGGATGACCACAAGGCCTTCTTCAGTTATGTTACACATATGGACCACATGCCTCAGATATGCTCTGTTTTAATCCACACCTACTTAACATTCACCAAACACACGGATATTGGCAACAATCTTGCAGACATGTTCTGTGCACGTATCCCCCCTCCTTCTCCCCACCTTTAAAATATTTATCCCAGCTGGGTGTAACCTCCCTATCATCTCACATGTCCAGGTGAGGGCCGCCCTCAGCAGAGGAGAACACACAGCATCACTGTGACCTTGTGGTACCCCTGGATGTGTGCTACCGGCACTCTGAGAGGACATACAACCGCATATAACACTGATAGTTTATCTTGGCCATACTACAGGATATGTACCTGGACAGTGGCATACAGCAACAGTGGTCCCACACCACTAAGGGGGCACCTCAACTGACCCTGGGAATTACCACATCATATGCATAATGGGCCTGGTCTGCTAAGCTATGGAATTATGCAGTATGGGATACATATGCAGTGACATCGGGTACCTGCAGACACTTGTTCCCAGCCAGTGTGCCTTTGGGATGGGCTGATCCTGACTTTTGAACCTGGCTGACTTTTCAAAGCAGTCATTACAGCCATTGCTGGGCCAACGCACAGACAAATGCTGCCAGGATCATGGCCTAAGACTGATTGAGATGTGATGTATGGTCATCCCCTTTTGGTGGAACTACGTACACACAACATATCACATGGACATACCTATGGATACAGACCTATGACACATTTGGAGGGTTCACAGTATGCACACTATTAACCTGCTACTTTGCATTACCTCTGTTTGTCGCAGCTGGTTGCGTTACCACAGCTTCTGCTTGCTGCTGCTACTGTCAGTGCTGACAGCTTCGGGTGACAGAGTCACAGTGTCTGCTTTTTTATTTATTTTTTTTGCTCTCTCTCTCTCTCTCTCTCTCTCTCTCTCACTTCTCGCTCTCCCTCTGTCTGCTTACAGACAATGCAATGAATGTATTGCTGGGGAGTGTTAGCACTGGATGCTTTTGTAGGTATCTGCATAGGTCCATGTGATGGCCTCTGCACCAATTGTAAGCCAGCATTTGCTAATTGCATACAGCCAGTTGTGTACTGATTGCAGTTCTCACTGTGATTTCAGGTCAGTGCTATAAAAGGGTATGTGGGATAGGCATTGCCCTTTCAGATTGTGAGGGCGGGGACCATGCTGGTATGCTGTGAACAGTGTTCTGTGAGTGTAAAGGTTAGTATCTCTCTCATGATTTAGGCTGTGTTGTATATTCACAATTCTCCATTCCTCTCTCATGTTCCCTGTAGCAAGTGTGTATGCACATTGACTCCTACAACTATATATAGATATATATTTATATATATATATATATATATATATATATATATATATATATATATATGTACATATGCATACATATATCTATATACTTTAACTGACCTTATTATCTACAAGCTGCCAACTAGCATGGCTGTTTCTGTTCACACACTACTATTATGGAAATCCAGTAGTTTTGACAGTAATTTTAAATGACATGCTTTGTGTACTACACATCCTATTTTACCTTTACATTCATCCCTACTATTACATGTTATATTTATTTTAGCACAATATTTTTGTATAAGAGTCATGGCTTAGTGGTAGGTCGTACAGACTAGTGTTTCCAAGGTCCTGGGTTTGGGACTGACAGTGGGATTTTATTTTGCTTTTGAACTGAGTACAGGACCTGTCAATCAAAGTGACTAAGGCACTTTTAAGCAGTTGTAACCGGGTTAGCGCTGGTTTGCGCAGAGCTCACACATGCACACTGGCATTTAGCTCTGCGCACACAAGCGCACACCCGCTTACAACCGCTTAACGGTGCTTACTCTGGTGCACACACGCACTATTTTCTTTGAAAGAAAAGAAAATGGGGAGACAGGAAAGTGGTGAAAAAGGGGTCACAAAGAGGGTAAGACAGTAGGGAAACAAGCTTGGGATGTGCAGGAGGGATATAGGTAAGGCCCATAGCTGCCCATTTCTTCATCAGCAACAGCTGTGCATATGTATGTAATTTGGTGTGACATTTGAAACCTTCCACCCCTGAGAGAGGTGTCAGGACAACAATACTTGTTGTACAGCCAATTGTAATTGATAGGTTCCATGTCCAGCAGACATGTGTGCGGAATGGGCAGCTATGTATGGGCGTAATTTTTTGTGGGTACAGAGTGCCCTTTTTTTTTTTTTCAGGTGAGAGTGGTATGTCAGGTGAAGGAAGTTGGTACAGCTGGGGAGGTAGGTTGGGTAGGTAAACAGACAAGACAAACAAGGCGCATACAGGGGCGGTGTATGACACGTGTGGGGGGTTACACAATTGACGGGGATGGAGGTTTGGATATCCTGAGCCCATGAGCCCACAGATGGCAACAGTGGAACTGATATCCCCACCCATAGGCAGTTGCCACTGTTCCTTCACTGCCCAGGACAGGGCTGTGCTGGGGGCTGTGTAGGCAGGGCAACAGGCATGCCTGTTAGTTGTGCCACCCGTGCCTCGAGCTGGTGTAGGGGCTCAAGAACAGAGTCCCGAATCTCCCTACGCACCACAGTCCGGACGCTATGGAGGGTGAGTGGTGGTTCTCCTCCGGCCACACTTGCAGAGGGGGGGCGAGCCCCATCCCCTGCAGCACTTCCACCCGCAGGTGGCACAGGGCCACCAGAGGAGGGTCCGGACTCGGCACTAGTGCCAGGTGCACTCGCCAGCTGAGGTGGGAGAGGTGGGTCTGCTGGAACCCGCCTTCCCTGTCATCCTATGTTTTGCATTATGTCATGACAGTTTGGGTTAGTGACATATAATACCATTCACAATTAGTTGTAACAGCATGCATTAGTATTCCCATTAACCAAACACCCAGATATTCACACCATTGAACAGCGTGCACAACACATGCATAATTTGAACAGAAATACACAGTCCAACAACATGCAGGGTTAATTGATGGCAACAGGCCATCAGGTGCAGATGTATGAACAGGGCAGATGCATCAACGGACATGCAGATATATATGACCCAACAGGACAAACGTCCAGGGGTGTTAATTGTGATTGCACATACCATTTTCACGTGGAATGGGTTATATGTGGTTATAGGGTGGGGTAAAGAAAGTAATATTAACACCTTAGAATAACAATACATATGCTGTACATTTCTAATAGCTACAGTTATATACACACTACTGTTCTAACTACAGTTTCCTATATGATAACTATTTCAACTTGGTGATAGGACTGTTACTGCAACATCAATATACATTTTAGTGTTCTTCATACACATTCATATCTAGCTTTGTTCAGCTACATCATCTTGCTACATTTGTTTTATATAGCTGTAGACAAGTGTGGATGTTTGGTATATCAGACAATCATCCTATCTGCATATTTCAGACTGAGAGCAACATATCCAGATTTTGGGATACACATTCCACATGCAGCAACACTTTGAACAGCTTTCGCTGTTTGGTTTTGAATCTCACATGCATTTCATTCTGTCTTGACTGCAGTATACTTTATTCAGGGGTTATTACTACTGTATTGCTGGATTCATGACACTTTCTCACACTCTCTCACTTGCTTTCATTTTACTATTCAGGATGGTACTTACTTCTAGGCTTTATTGACATGTTTTGCCTGTAGTTATTACAATCCTTTCCAGCAGTCTCACTTCTGTCATGTTTCAGTATTTCCACAGGGATATATTTCACACATGTGATTTCATCATCTTCTGCAGCTATACTTCTCAGTCTGCTGCAGGTTGTGTACTATTTTCTTACAGGTAGGGCATTTTTATTTCAGAATATATGTCAGACAGTTTCATTTTTCAGTTTAACTTACAGGCTGAAACACTTTTGTAATCAAGCAAGACTTGCAGACACTTTCACACTGTTACTTGCAGATTTTATTCCTTACTGACTACACTGCACTCTTTTGCTGACTGTCATACTTTTATATTTCTTTACGGTTACTGGTAGTGGATTACTGACCTGCCTGGTGGCAACCGCACCAGCCTATCGCCATAGGCTCTGCGGTTCGCAGAACGGACACCTGCAGCTGTAATATAAATGAAGTAATATTGGAATACACATCTCCATAATATCAGCTAGTTTAATTTCTTACATACATAATTAAATGTTACTTACTCAGTAGTGGGGCGTTGGGTGTTTGCCGGGCCTCCTGGATCCAAAGGTTCAGTTGGTCCTGCTTGCATCTCTTCAGGTCTGCATGGTGGTGAAGGACCTGCTCCCCAGTCCTTGGAATCCCTGTGGCACTGGTGAGATCATGAGCCAACCGGTCCCATGCCTCGGCCCTGTATGCTCCCCAGAGGACCTGGCCCTGCATGAGTTGGGCCTCATGATTATGGACTAGGAGCCAGACCATGTACCTGGACTCCTCAACACCCCACCTCTGTGCTCGGAAGCAACTACCCTCTCCTACTCCTGTCATTCTGCCTGCAGGTCAGTTCTACAATCATTTATGTTGTGTATTCCCGCCTATGGGGCTTATATAGTCCGTTTTTCCCGCACATATCTGTGATTGGCCATTTTGGAATTGTATCAATTCAGTAAACCTGCATTGTCATGCTGTAGTTTGTATTCATTCCTATATATTAGCTATTATTGCATTTCTAGGTACTGCTGTCATGGCTTAGTGGTTCTGTACCTTGACTATGGTGTATAGTATCCTGGATTCGAACCTGGCCACTGCTTTTTATTTTTCATGACTGTCTAGACATGCTGAGGGGTGTGTCTGTGTAAAGGCAGTTTTGATACGGCTTGCTCAACGTTGCCCGTCGGTTAGTTTGTTTGCGAGGTGCGCAGCTCCGCGCAAATGGGGTACGCTGGTTTAAGCCTCATTTGGCTATCGGCACACATATTACGCTCAGCTCAGTTAGGGGCACATAGATTTAGCATGTTAGACCACTGCTCAGCTACGGGCACTCATTTTGCACCAGTTAAACCACTGCTCATCTACGGGCAGATGCACTCACTCTGTTAAACTGTTGCTCCGCTATGAGCACATCTGGCATTTTTTATTCTTTTGTTACCTCACATGTCTTCAATATAAATGGGCTATTTCATTACATTTTACATAAATTGGGGTTTTATGTGTACATATTTGTCAGGGACTTGTTTCCTGCTTATTTTGAAAAAAAAATTGGTGTTGTGGGGGCTCAAACCATGAATGGCTGCTCTTCAGCCAACATCTCTACTGCTACGCTATTGCTTCCTGGCTTATTTTGCATATTTAGTTCTTATATGCTTTCCCACTGACTGCTAACTGTAGCTGCGCTACGGGCACGCCTGCGTAAACGAGCGCACTCACGGTTAAACATTTTTACAATTTAAAAAAATATATAAAACATGTTTATTTATTTGTTTTCTGTTCATAGTCTGTGGGGGCATGTGTTGTGTTCTGTTTATTCACATTTCCATGGACTCTGTCGTGGGTGTTTACTTTGGGTACTTTTCCTCTTCTGGGGGAGTGTCCGCTTACAGGGCTCGGCCTACGGACACGCCCCCTACTGTCTTACACAGACCGTGTTGGCCTTAAGTGTGATTCAGCATGCTATCATTAATATGCAGAGCATGCTGACATCACTCCGTTTAACTGCAGCCTCCGTGTATGAGTTATAACTCTTACACGGAGGCTTCGTAAATCCTGCCCAATATTTTAACCAATATTCAAAAGCCTTAGAGGGGACAGCTGCAGACCATCCTTGGCAACGCAACATGTTTTGTTGACCATATCTTCCCATGTTGATAAATATTGTACCTCATTGTTATGGCATCAGAAAGTTAGCAGATTATTGAAGTCAGTCATCTTTTTTCATATTGTGGCATCATGCTTGGTGAAGGTAAAGTGCTGCTCAATGCTAGCACATACCAGCCTGAAATACATATTCCAAGAGTTTCATAATGTCGTCTTCATATAGTCTGATGAGGTACTTCTCAGATCATTTCCTTTCCTGTAACTAGTCTAGTCCAGATACAGACTTGCTGTATCCAGGACTGTTTTGTAAGTTTCTGGGCCCCCCCCAGATTTTTCTGTATCATAATTTACAGCTCTCTGCACTTGTTTTTGTCATTTTTCTTAATTTATCTGCATTTATTTGAACTGCATTTGCCTTAAAATTGCTACACACTCAAGTGTGCTAGCTTGTACTGCATTTAAAGTGTCTTTGCTATTGTTCTAACTGCTTTTCTTCACAAAAAAAAAGTTCTAAGCTTGTTTCCCACCTTTTCTGTAAATAGTCTAGTCCAGATACAGATTTGCTGTGTCCAGGACTGTTTTGTAAGTTTCTGAGCCCCCCAGACCTTTCTGTGTTGGAGGTAAGCCCTCTAGCTTATCAGTGGGAGGGCTAAGCACTAGGCAGCCTATCAACCACAAGAGGAGTGGTTTCTGGCCCAGAAATTGTAGTTTATTGGCCATTTAGGCAGTTTTCATATCTCTTTCAACTTTCTGGTTTAAAGGCCTGTGTTTACTTGGGTTTGTGCTTGTTTAAGCTCTGCAGATCCAGTTTTGGGATTCTGCAGACTAGGACTGTTTTGTAAGTTTCTGAGCCCCCAGACCCCTCTGTGTTGGAAGGAAGACTTCTAGCTTATCAGTAAGAGTGGTATGTACTAGGTAGCCTATCTACCACAAGAGGAGTGGTTTCGGGTCCAGCAATTGTAGTTTATTGGCCGTTTAGGGATTTTTTCCATTCCTTTTAACTTTCTGGTTTAAAAGCTCATGTTTGTGCACCGTGCAGCAGCACTCAGCTTAGGTAAACTATTACCGGTGCCAGAAAGTCTGCTCTTCAATTTTCCTGTTAGAATGTCCTTGTTCTTTTACTTCTTGCACTTCAATTAGCGTAATCAGCTAGCGCTTTAACAGGCTTTTGTAGCATTTATTGTAGCACACTTAGGTGCTATCAGCCCTAGCTGTACCTACCCAGTAACAGCACCAGTACTTATTAGTTATGAACCAGCAAAACAAACGGGAAAGCACCAAAAATCACCAATAAAAGAAAAAAGTGCTTGAAGCTAGGAAGAAGATAAAAAACTTGTTTCCAATAGTTTAAAAACACAGCTTTATTCGCACACTCCAAACTGCATAAACGCTATTCACCAACCACTCGCGTTTTCATCCATACTACTTGGACTTCATCAGATACAATGAATTAAAGAGAATTACACCTTATATAACTTAATAAATTCAAATAAACCAATAAAACTCCTTCAAACCATCAGATGGTTATACTTAAGGAAATGACATCATGGGCTCATAAATATTAATAAATATTAAAGAACAGTACTACGTTACTTTTGTTTCAATAACTAAAAAACATTTTAGCACTCTAAAAACTTTAATTCAATAAATAAATAAATAGATAAATACATAATTCCTAAGTTTTATATACAAATAAAGTGCATGAAGTGATAACAATGAGACCATATTTCCTTATTCATGAGTTTAAGGGTATAGCACCATCTGGTGTCCATTAATGATAGTGCAAGTGTCACAATTTCGAAGCCCTTAACTTTAAAAGTGGTAGTATAGAAACATGTTCATTTAGCCCAGGTGGCCTAGCTGCTTCCAAAGTTATTTGTCACCATAGCTCCCTATACTCCACTTGTTCTTCCCAAAGGCCTCGCCTTTTATCTTTCTTGATCTGTTCTAATACAAAAAATAAAATCTGAAACCCTCACATTCTTTAGTATGTTTATATAATGCATTAGTATCTTTGGCTCTCTGAATCTCATACATATGTTCATATATTCTTCTTCTTAATGTCCTTTCAGTTTTCCCCACATAGAATGATTTACATTTTTGACATACTGCTAAACATATTAAACCTTTAGTGTCACAGTTGTAGTATAATTTACTTTTCAACCATTTTCCTCTACTTTCTAAATATACTTCGCTACTATTACTAATGTATTCACATTGGTTACATCTTCCACATTTATACGTTCCTTGTTTCTTCCTGTTCCCAAAAATAACTGTACCTTCATGTGGACGATTCATCCCACTACTTTTATTTTCTAATATATTCCTAAGACAGTATGAATTTTTGTATACTACTTTCGGGTTAGATTTATTGACATCTTCAAGGTCAGTAATAGAACTAAATCTTTCCCATTCCCTTCGGAAAACCTCACTAACCTTTTGATTAATGCCATTATATTCCAATACTAACGCTTGTTGATAATTATTATAGATTTCTTTATTCTCCCCCTCTCCCCATCTTACTTCCTGGTTGTCATTTATTACTCCTTTTATGGGTTTATATTTGTCCTTTCTACCAATTTCTATCTACTTTCTAATAATATTAATGAATGCCTTAGGGTATCCTTTTTCTAAAACATTCCTTCTAGGAAATTACATTCCTGAATAAAGTCCCTATCTAGACTGGTCATGCGGCATCCCTCACAAATTGTCCCTTTACTATGTTCTTTTACAGTGTAGGGATGAGCACTGTTGTAGTGGAGAAAAGAGTTGCAATAGGTGGATTTCCTATAAATTTTAGATTCAAAATGTTTTTCCACCTTAAAAATTTCCACATCTAGATATTGAAGAACATCCTCTGACGTATTATATGTAAATTTAAGGAAATTGGTGGTATTACTTATATAATTCATAAATTCTTTAAACATTTCATAACCACCTGTCCAAAAAATTACAATATCATCCAGGAACCTTCTATACAAAGTCCAATAAATCTTGTATTTAGAATTGATAATGTATGTCTCCTCCCATTTAGCCAATACCAGATTTGCAAAGGATGGGCAGGCCGCACCCATGGAGACACCTTGAATTTGTTGAAAATATTCACCATTAAAAATTAAGAAATTATTTTAAAGGACCATTTCCATAAACCCTATACAAGCCACTTTTTCATTGTGTGTCAATTTATTATCCTGAAATAACATCTCTTCAAACATAGTCATGCCTGTGTCATATGGTATACATGAAAATAAATCTACAATATCAATAGTAACAAAAATTAAATTATCCATATTGAATTCAGGCTTGATTTCTCTTAATAGATCCCATGAATTTTTCAGAATAACTTCATTATTGACCCATATATGCTTCACTTTAATATCCACAAATTTAGCTAATTGGTATGTTTTGGAGCCCTCGGCTGAAACTATAGGTCTTAGGGGTGGGTTCTCAACATTTTTATGGATTTTAGGTATGCCAGAAATTATAGGCATCCTAGGCTTTATTACATTCAAATAATTGTATATTTTATTATCAATGACACCTTCATACAACATATCTCTGAGAGAGATATCTATTTTATGATAAGCTAGATTCACTTCATTAATAGAAACACAAGCATATCTCATCTCATCCCTTAAAATTTCATTCATCTTTCCTTCATAAGTAATATTATCCATTATAACTACCCCCCCACCTTTATCAGGTTTCATAATTCTAATTTCTATATTATGTTTTAACTCATTCATGATCTCATTCTCTTCTTTATTAAGATTTTTATTATATCCAATTTTCTTGTACCCATTCCTAACTTCTCTTTCCAAAACTCTTTAAAAATTCCTTATTTGAGGATGTAGTGGGGGATTAAAATAGTTTTACGTATCAAACCTTGATGGTTATTACTACTGATTTTCACATTATTATTAGAAAAAGCATTTCTAAATTTATTTTTCTTAAAAGAGTTTGATATCCATTATTGTTTTAGCCAAATCTCCTTGTTTATAGGGAATAAATTTTAAACCCTTACTAAGAAGAAGAAAATGTCCCTTAGACAATACAATATTGCTAAAATTATATATAGAAAAATTCTTGTAAGTATTCTTATGCCCATCTACTTCTATTTCTCCAGTATTATTGTATGAATTGTATGGGTATGGGGTGTATCCTATTGATACCTTCCCTCCCCTTCTCCCCTTCTGAAAATTTCCATACTGATGTGGCTGCCAATGACCATAATTTTCTTCCCTTACTAATGGTGGGAATTCCTGATTGTAATCATATTCGTACCAATTATATGCATTTTCACCATTTTTATGTTCTTTGTTTTGTTTTTTATCCTTATATTCATAAAAATCCTGTTTCATATATGGGTTTTTGGATAACTCACTTTATTTTCATAATCTAGCATGTCCCTCTTTAACTTATTCATTTTCCTACTCATCAAATCACTACATTTCACATCTATATCACTTCTTACTTTATAGTATTTTTCCTTCTCTTCCTTGATCCCAAAAATGAGATCCTCTTTAATATAACCATCTAACTTATCAATTTCTCCTTTAAACCTTCTTGTTTTCTACCATTTTCTTTAATGATAAGTCTTAAAACATCAAGACCACAGTTATTAAAACTTCTAACAGTTCATTGTGAAAGACTGAGCCCATTTGTACATTGTTAGGTATTTCCATACCCTTAGCCCTTCGAACTACATTTTTATTAATACATTCCATTAAGTAAGCATTCTCTATACAAAGCGATTTATATTTAAACATTAGCTTAGCCATTTTATCAAGTTTCACAGAATAAGAATCACCACTAGACAGACAGACCATTGGGCCCCAGTATCAAAATGAAAACAATATTTATTATTTAACCACTCATTAATGTCCTTCTCTGGTGAGGTTAATACAGTACCTGTGAGGCCCAGGAAATGCCTCGGTGCATTAATTTCACTTGATGTATTGGCTTGCTTAGGCAACGCATTCATAGTGTCATTATTTCCATGTAGAAGTATATTGGGTGTAACCGCTGGATTAAACATATCCAAATTCGATTCTGTACAACCTCCATGATCTCCCTTATCGCCTATTAGCTCCCTTTTCCTCTTTGATTTGGGACCAGCTGACTCTTCGGTTTCGCTACCTGTCGCTTTCAAACCATCAGAGCGACCTCCCATTAAGGAATGACAGAGCGGGGTAAGTAAATCGATAAGTTCCGTTAGTTGGCCAATCAGCTTTCGCGATTGACCCAATTCATCCTGTCCTTTATTCAGTAAAGGCGGAACCTCCTCCATAGCCCGTTCCAAACAACCAAGAACCAGCAAAACAAACGGGAAAGCACCAAAAATCACCAATAAAAGAAAAAAGTGCTTGAAGCTAGGAAGAAGATAAAAAACTTGTTTCCAATAGTTTAAAAACACAGCTTTATTCGCACACTCCAAACTGCATAAACGCTATTCACCAACCACTCGCGTTTTTCCATACTACTTGGACTTCATCAGATACAATGAATTAAAACCAATTACACCTTATATAGCTTAATAAATTCAAATAAACCAATAAAACTCCTTCAAACCATCAGATGGTTATACTTAAGGAAATTACATCATGGGCTCATAAATATTAATAAATATTAAAGAACAGTACTACGTTACTTTTGTTTCAATAATTAAAAAACATTTTAGCACTCTAAAAACTTTAATTCAATAAATAAATAAATAGATAAATACATAATTCCTAAGTTTTATATACAAATAAAGTGCATGAAGTGATAACAATGAGACCATATTTCCTTATTCATGAGTTTAAGTGTATAGCACCATCTGGTGTCCATTAATGATAGTGCAAGTGTCACAATTTCGAAGCCCTTAACTTTAAAAGTGGTAGTATAGAAACATGTTCATTTAGCCCAGGTGGCCTAGCTGCTTCCAAAGTTATTTGCCACCATAGCTCCCTATACTCCACTTGTTCTTCCCAAAGGCCTCCCCTTTTATCTTTCTTGATCTGTTCTAATACAAAAAATAAAAATCTGAAACCCTCACATTCTTTAGTATGTTTATATAATGCATTAGTATCTTTGGCTCTCTGAATCTCATACATATGTTCATATATTCTTCTTCTTAATGTCCTTTCAGTTTTCCCAACATAGAATGATTTACATTTCTGACATACTGCTAAATATATTAAACCTTTAGTGTCACAGTTGCAGTATAATTTAATTTTCAACCATTTTCCTCTACTTTCTAAATATACTTCGCTACTATTACTAATGTATTCACATTGGTTACATCTTCCACATTTATACGTTCCTTGTTTCTTCCTGTTCCCAAAAAGAACTGTACCTTCATGTGGTCGATTCAAAAGTAACGTAGTACTGTTCTTTAATATTTATTAATATTTATGAGCCCATGATGTCATTTCCTTAAGTATAACCATCTGATGGTTTGAAGGAGTTTTATTGGTTTATTTGAATTTATTAAGTTATATAAGGTGTAATTGGTTTTAATTCATTGTATCTGATGAAGTCCAAGTAGTATGGACGAAAATGTGAGTGGTTGGTGAATAAGCGTTTATGCAGTTTGGAGTGTGCGAATAAAGCTGTGTTTTTAAACTATTGGAAACAAATTTTTTATCTTCTTCCTAGCTTCAAGCACTTTTTTCTTTTATTGGTGATTTTTGGTACTTTCCCGTTTATTTTGCTGGTTCTTGGTTGTTTGGAACGGGCTATGGAGGAGGTTCCACCTTTACTGAATAAAGGACAGGATGAATTGGGTCAATCGCGAAAGCTGATTGGCCAACTAACGGAACTTATCGATTTACTTACGCCGCTCTGTCATTCCTTAATGGGAGGTCGCTCTGATGGTTTGAAAGCGACAGGTAGCGAAACCGAAGGATCAGCTGGTCCCAAATCAAAGAGGAAAAGGGAGCTAATAGGCGATAAGGGAGATCGTGGAGGTTGTACAGAATCAAATTTGGATATGTTTAATCCAGCGGTTACACCCAATATACTTCTACATGGAAATAATGACACTATGAACGCGTTGCCTAAGCAAGCCAATACATCAAGTGAAATTAATGCACCGAGGCATTTCCAGGGCCTCACAGGTACTGTTTTAACCTCTCCAGAGAAGGACATTAATGAGTGGTTAAATAATAAATATTGTTTTCATTTTGATACTGGGGGCCCACGTGGTCTGTCTAGTGGTGATTCTTATTCTGTGAAACTTGATAAAATGGCTAAGCTAATGTTTAAATATAAATCGCTTTGTATAGAGAATGCTTACTTAATGGAATGTATTAATAAAAATGTAGTTCGAAGGGCTAAGGGTATGGAAATACCTAACAATGTACAAATGGGCTCAGTCTTTCACAATGAACTGTTAGAAGTTTTTAATAACTGTGGTCTTAATGTTTTAAGACTTATCATTAAAGAAAATGGTAGAAATCAAGAAGGTTTAAAGGGAGAAATTGATAAGTTAGATGGTTATATTAAAGAGGATCTCATTTTTGGGATCAAGGAAGAGAAGGAAAAATACTATAAAGTAAGAAGTGATATAGATGTGAAATGTAGTGATTTGATGAGTAGGAAAATGAATAAGTTAAAGAGGGACATGCTAGATTATGAAAATAAAGTGAGTTATCCAAAACCCCCATATATGAAACAGGATTTTTATGAATATAATGACAAAAATCAAAACAAAGAACATAAAAATGATGAAAATGCATATAATTGGTACGAATATGATTACAATCAGGAATTCCCACCATTAGTAAGGGAAGAAAATTATGGTCATTGGCAGCCACATCAGTATGGAAATTTTCAGAAGAGGGGGGGAGAAGGGGGAGGGGAAGGTATCAATAGGATACACCCCATACCCATACAATTCATACAATAATACTGGAGAAATAGAAGTAGATGGGCATAAGAATACTTACAAGAATTTTTCTATATATAATTTTAGCAATATTGTATTGTCTAAGGGACATTTTCTTCTTCTTAGTAAGGGTTTAAAATTTATTCCCTATAAACAAGGAGATTTGGCTAAAACAATAATGGATATCAAACTCTTTTTAAGAAAAATAAATTTAGAAATGCTTTTTTCTAATAATAATGTGAAAATCAGTAGTAATAACCATCAAGCTTTGATACGTAAAACTATTTTTAATCCCCCACTACATCCTCAAATAAGGAATTTTTAAAGAGTTTTCGAAAGAGAAGTTAGGAATGGGTACAAGAAAATTGGATATAATAAAAATCTTAATAAAGAAGAGAATGAGATCATGAATGAGTTAAAATATAATATAGAAATTAGAATTATGAAACCTGATAAAGATGGGGGGGTAGTTATAATGGATAATATTACTTATGAAGGAAAGATGAATGAAATTTTAAGGGATGAGATGAGATATGCTTGTGTTTCTATTAATGAAGTGAATCTATCTTATCATAAAATAGATATCTCTCTCAAAGATATGTTGTATGAAGGTGTCATTGATAATAAAATATACAATTATTTGAATGTAATAAAGCCTAGGATGCCTATAATTTTTGGCATACCTAAAATCCATAAAAATGTCGAGAACCCACCCCTAAGACCTATAGTTTCAGCTGATGGCTCCAAAACATACCCATTAGCTAAATTTGTGGATATTAAAGTGAAGCATATATGGGTCAATAATGAAGTTATTCTGAAAGATTCATGGGATCTATTAAGAGAAATCAAGCCTGAATTCTATATGTATAATTTAATTTTTGTTACTATTGATATTGTAGATTTATTTTCATGTATACCATATGACACAGGCATGACTATGTTTGAAGATATGTTATTTCAGGATAATAAATTGACACACAATGAAAAAGTGGCTTGTATAGGGTTTATGGAAATGGTCCTTAAAAATAATTTCTTAATTTTTAATGGTGAATATTTTCAACAAATTCAAGGTGTCTCCATGGGTGCGGCCTGCCCATCCTTTGCAAATCTGGTATTGGCTAAATGGGAGGAGACATACATTATCAATTCTAAATACAAGATTTATTGGACTTTGTATAGAAGGTTCCTGGATGATATTGTAATTTTTTGGACAGGTGATTATGAAATGTTTAAAGAATTTATGAATTATATAAGTAATACCACCAATTTCCTTAAATTTACATATAATACGTCAGAGGATGTTCTTCAATATCTAGATGTGGAAATTTTTAAGGTGGAAAAACATTTTGAATCTAAAATTTATAGGAAATCCACCTATTGCAACTCTTTTCTCCACTACAACAGTGCTCATCCCCTACACTGTAAAAAGAACATAGTAAAGGAATAATTTGTGAGGGGATGCCGCATGACCAGTCTAGATAGGGACTTTATTCAGGAATGTAATTTCCTAGAAGGAATGTTTTTAGAAAAGGATACCCTAAGGCATTCATTAATATTATTAGAAAGGAGATATAAATTGGTAGAAAGGACAAATATAAACCCATAAAAGGAGTAATAAATGACAACCAGGAAGTAAGACAGGGAGAGGGGGAGAATAAAGAAATCTATAATAATTATCAACAAGCGTTAGTATTGGAATATAATGGCATTAATCAAAAGGTTAGTGAGGTTTTCCGAAGGGAATGGGAAAGATTTAGTTCTATTACTGACCTTGAAGAAGTCAATAAATCTAACCCGAAAGTAGTATACAAAAATTCATACTGTCTTAGGAATATATTAGAAAATAAAAGTAGTGGGATGAATCATCCACATGAAGGTACAGTTCTTTTTGTGAACAGGAAGAAACAAGGAACGTATAAATGTGGAAGATGTAACCAATGTGAATACATTAGTAATAGTAGCAAAGTATATTTAGAAAGTAGAGGAAAATGGTTGAAAAGTAAATTATACTACAACTGTGACACTAAAGGTTTAATATATTTAGCAGTATGTCAAAAATGTAAATCATTCTATGTGGGGAAAACTGAAAGGACATTAAGAAGAAGAATATATGAACATATGTATGAGATTCAGAGAGCCAAAGATACTAATGCATTATATAAACATACTAAAGAATGTGAGGGTTTCAGATTTTTACTTTTTTATTAGAACAGATCAAGAAAGATAAAAGAGGAGGCCTTTGGGAAGAACAAGTGGAGTATAGGGAGCTATGGTGGCAAATAACTTTGGAAGCAGCTAGGCCACCTGGGCTAAATGAACATGTTTCTATACTACCACTTTTAAAGTTAAGGCCTTCGAAATTGTGACACTTGCACTATCATTAATGGACACCAGATGGTGCTATACCCTTAAACTCATGAATAAGGAAATATGGTCTCATTGTTATCACTTCATGCACTTTATTTGTATATAAACTTAGGAATTATGTATTTATCTGTTTATTTATTTATTGAATTAAAGTTTTTAGAGTGCTAAAATGTTTTTTAATTATTGAAACAAAAGTAACGTAGTACTGTTCTTTAATATTTATTAATATTTATGAGCCCATGATGTAATTTCCTTAAGTATAACCATCTGATGGTTTGAAGGAGTTTTATTGGTTTATTTGAATTTATTAAGTTATATAAGGTGTAATTGGTTTTAATTCATTGTATCTGATGAAGTCCAAGTAGTATGGACGAAAACGTGAGTGGTTGGTGAATAGCGTTTATGCAGTTTGGAGTGTGCGAATAAAGCTGTGTTTTTAAACTATTGTAAACAAGTTTTTTATCTTCTTCCTAGCTTCAAGCACTTTTTTCTTTTATTACATATTAGTTATGACCACCCCTCCTGGTATGATTGTAGGACAATTTCCTGTGCTTTCTCCTGCTAACCTGGTGGACAATGGCATTCTGAGACACTGTGGCAACTGTCTAATGTACACAGACAACACTCTCCTCTGACCTCCCAACACTCATAACTGTGAGAGATGCGCTCATATCACCAAACTGGAAGCAGTGCAAACTCCAACCAAGACCAGACTAGCTGGTCAAGCTGAGAATGTCAACACCTGCAACTCACTACATAGAGCACACAGCCCTCCAAAACACCAACCATCACAACCCACACATAGAAACACAAACCATACACCCTCCTTCTGGAGGCTCTCAATAAAAATGTAACCAAACAACAGAGACCCCCAAGACAGAAACGCACTCAACCACCACAACACAACACCAGTCTCAGAACACATAGCTCACCACCACAGTGTGCCCCTCAACACAAGCCCTTAAGGCAAAACACTTTGCCCAAAGTACTAATCATAGGAGACTCAATTGTGAGGCACACTGATATCCCACTCAATAGGCTGAACAAGGAGAAGGTGACAGTCAGTTGTCTATCAGGTGCCAGGATCTGCCACATAACACATGCACTCAGGTCACTCCACAACAAGTACAAATATGACTCAGTCATTATCCATGTAGGTGTGAATGACCTGAGATGTACCTCCCTGGACTACATGAAAAGGGATGTGATAGAACTCTCAGATTATGTGGCCCAGGCAGGTATGTCCCTAGCCCTGAGCAGTATTCTACCATCACCCAGAATGATACCACAGTACAAGCAGAAAATTATTTACTTCAACAATTGGGTAAGTTTCTGGTGTCATTCTAAGGGGATCCAGTATCTGTCTGCTTGGGGTGACATGATCGACAGACCTCGATGCTTTTCCAGAGATGGCCTGCATCTGTCATCCCCTGAGATTCCGGGTACTAATTAAGGATCTTGCCACCCCATAGTGCCTTTTTTTAGGCAGTCTTCCAAAGACCAAAATTCCACCATAACAGCTACAAACAAATGCAATCTGAAGGTCATGCTGCTCAGTGCTAGAAGTTTAAATCTCAAGATGCACACAATTGAAGCTCTCCTCAAAATGGAGAATGTTGACATCTGTACCGTAATGGAGACCTGGTTTAAAGAAGCAGAAATAACCCCAGGCTACAACTCATTACATACATTTTGGCCCCAGAATATGTCCGGAAGCTCCAAAGGCAGTGGTGTCTCCATATTCTTAAAGGATACGCACATCTCTAGACTGGTAGCCCAGCATAATGCATCTGAGATACTTCATGTACAACTAACACTGGTTAAGACAGCGATACACGTCATAACCAGCTACAGAACCCCAAACATGCCCACAGACTATCACTCCAACTTCCTAAGCACCCTGGCATCTATCAAGGTCCAACTCAATACTCTCATACTGGGTGATTTCAACTATCCTTCTATCAACTGGGAAAACTATTCAATTACCAATGTACAGGCCCAACGATTTCTGGAATTTATCAGTTCCAGTGCCCTGGACCAGCTCATTCTGACCCCCCCTAGAGGAAGCAACATCCTCGACCTGGTTATCACCAACATGGGAGACCATTGCTCCACACCTATATTCAATTCCTCCCTGGTTAAATCTGGCCACAAACTGATCACCAAGGAAATCTCCATCTCACCTACACCCCACTCCCCCCACCCCCCACTAAGGTGACCACCCTGAAAAACTTCTCTAAAGCAGACTTAAGGCTCCTAAAAACAAAGGTGGCTAACTTCTTGGCACCCATGCCAATGGAAAATAGTTGTGTGGCTGCCGACTCATACACCAATTAACTGTATGAGCATGTACACAAATGCATGGACCTTCCCATACCAAAGAGAACTAAGATACTCGCCTCCAAAAAAAAAAGAAGCCAATCTGGTGGTCCCCAGCCATCAGTAAACTCTACAACAGAAGGAAGAAACTGTTGCAGAAAAAAAAATGAAGTCACAAGACTGGAAAACCTCCCTTATTAGTCTCAGCAAAAAGCAGAGATCCCTTATCAAATCATCTAAAGCAAGCTATGAAGGTAGAATTGCAGCTGACACCAAAAACAACCACAAAGCCTTCTATAGCTATATCAAAAGCCTCAAAGGCAATACCCAGATTTGCTCTGAGTTATTGCACAATGGCACCTCCTATACTGAGCAAACAGATATAGCCAACATACTGGTCGACAGATTTAGTGCCAACTTTACCCCTCCCCCCACCCAAGGACCCTATCACAATATCAGAGGTAAGCCCGGTACCCACTATTTCTGAGACACAGGTAAAAGCTGCTTTGTCCAAAGCCAAGAATACAAAGTACATGGGACCTGATAATATCCCTGGCTGTGTCCTACATGAGCTACAAAACGAACTAGCACCACATCTCTATGTCCTGTTCAGTCACAGCCTTACCTCAGGCTATGACCCTAACAAATAGGGTACTGCTACAATCATCCTGCTCCATAAAGGTGGAGCAACTACAGACTCTGGGAACTATCACACCATTAGCCTGATGAGTTTGTTATGCAAAGCTATGGAGCACATCATCATGGACCTGCTTAACAAAGATATAAGCAATCTCCAAACTCTTGACCCCACACAGTTTGGCTTTGTCCAGGGGAGATCCTGCGTGCTGAACCTGATTGACTTCTTTGAGGCAGTCACCAAGGCTGTGGATGAGGGTAAGGCAGTGCATACAACCTACCTTGCCCTGGCCAAGGCCTTTGCTGCCATTCCCCACTCAGGTATCATTGATAAACTCACCAAACTAGGCATCAATCCTTACATCACTAGGTGGGCTGTAAATTGGCTCACAGACAGGAACCACAGAGTGAAAGTTGCGGATTCCAAGTCAGACTGTCTATCAGTCATGTGTAAATTCCCACAGGGCTCAGTCCTGGGCCCTCTCCTGATTGGCGTCTACTTCTTAGAAATCCAGGCCAACACAGAAGGACTCTGGCTGACCAAGTTCACTGATGACTGCAAGCTAGGAGTCATTATCAACTCCTGAAGTGATGCAGACATCCTACAAAAGGGCCTCTCTGAGACCAATGACTGGTGTTGGAACCATGGCCTGAAGCTTAATGCCAAAAAATGCTTTATCATCCCCTTTGGAAAAAACTCAGTTCCCATGAATTACCACATTGATGGGAGCCCACTGAACACTGAAGGAGCCATAAGAGATCTGGGAACCCAGGCCAACAGCCACCTCAGCTTTGATCACCACATTGCCACTGTGGTCAGAAAGTCCTTTGATGTGGCACATCTTATAACCAAAGGTTTCACATCCAGGAAGAAAGAGGTCATCATCCCTCTTTGCTCATCCCTCATTAGATCAATCATCGAATATAACACCTCATTTGGCATGTACCTGAGCAGACACCTACAACAGCTGGAGAGGCCACAAAAGTACCTCACAAAAAGGATCATAGGCCTTATACACATGTCCTACATTGACAGACTCAAGAAACTTCAGCTGTTCTCAGTCTCTTATTGTCTACTTAGAGGTGATGTCTGCTTGACTTACAAAGCCATGTCCGACCCCGCCCTACTTGAAATGCTACACCTAAAGAAATCCCAATATCCCGCGCCATATACTCCAGAGATCACAACCGCATTACCAAAATTAACAGAACATGCTAGAAGGACAGGTTCATCTCCCAAAGACTGCCCATACTCTGGAATAAGTTTCCCATTTATGTCAAGCAGAGCACCTTGCCGGTCCTCTTCAAGAGAAATCTTGACGAGTGGATGGGTAATCGAAAGTTCACTCCAGGGATCATTCCAGTTGCCCTACTGGATATGGGAACTGTGAACTAACATCGGGTTTACAGTGCCTGGGCAATTTTTTTGGAGGCTAGGTATGTAAAGGCTCCAGGCCATTAGACTAGTACACACCTATTAACCTATGAACCTATGTCAAGGATTTTCCTTCAGTTTTGCCATAGGGCGAGAAGTACTGTTGCTCCCACTAGCATTGCTTTATGGTTATATAAGAGCATCAACATTGATTGCTGCAATATATCATGCAATGTAGGACTGCAGAAAGATGATTTTAATATCTAAGACATTTTTGGCTATACATATGGTATGTTTATTTTTTTTTTCTTATCAGATCAAAGGTTGGAAATGGAAATACAGAATAGAGATGACAAGGGGGGTATAAAGCAGAAGGCACAATATATATGCGAGAAATTGAAAGAGCAGGATGGATGTTGGATAGGAGTAAGTCTCTCAGCTTCTCAGCACAATAATGATTGCTGACATAAAGCAAATAGCTGTAATTATTTACTGGCGGTAATTATGAATTATTTTTCAGATGAACAGTTGTATGTCCTAAGTACATTATTGAAATATCTGAGAAGTTGGGAGGTACAAAAAGTAGCACTATTTTACTTTTTTTTTTTTTTTTTTTTGTGGAAAAAGTGCCCTTTTATTTTTTCTATAAAGGAAGTCAGGAAAGTAAAATGAGATGTGAGAAACCAAAAGAGGAAAAAAAGTAAAACACGTTATGTAAGAGAACGGATAGCTATAAAGAATATGGGAAGATAGAAATATAAGCACAGTGAAGACTATGCTCTAACTATTGCTGCTAATGTTACACTTTAAGTAAGCTTTGCAAAGCACTAAATACTGATGGATATTGGTAACATACATCAATATATATATATATATATATATATATATATATATATATATATATATATATATATATATATATATATATACACACACACACACACACACACACACACACACACACACACAGACATATATACATACACATATATATATATATATATATATATATATATATATATATATATATATATATATATATATATATATATATATATGGGAGCGCTACAGAATCCCGAAAGCCCAAAATCCTGAGACCAAAATCCCGAAAGTTCAAAATACTGAAAACTCAAAATCCTGAAAACACACAGGATACCAACACTCACTATACTCCAGCACAAGTACATACATAAATAATTAAAACACAAACTATATTACTGTTCTCCAAGTATAAGCAGAGGGGTAAGCCCGTCTGCAACCCCGATGTGGGGGGCTGTGCCCCATATACCCCCTGCTACTTAAATATATCAACTCCAAGATTGCACTTAGTGTAGTGAAGTACAATCTCGGAGTTGATATATTTAAGTAGCAGGGGGTGCAGGGGGGCTTGCCCCGCTGCATATAGTTGAAGGATAATATGTTTCTGTATGTGCTTGTGCTAGAATATAGTGAGTATTGGTCTCCTGTCTGTTTTTAGGATTTTGAGTTTTCAGTCATTTGAGGTTTTAGTATTTTGAACTTTCAGGATTTTGGTCTCAGGATTTTGGGCTTTCAGGATTCTGTAGCGCTCCCATATATGGATTCACTTCAGAAGACTGAAAGCTTAAAATCTCAAATCCCATAAGACTTACACCCAAAATTTTGAAAGCTCAAAAGACTGAATGTCAGAATACTGAATACACACATGATACAAACACTTACTATATTCAAGTAAAAGAATATAGAGAAACAAATGCAAGTCAAACCATATTACTTTCCAGCAAGAATAAGCAGGGGGGCAAGCACCCCTGCACCCCCCATGTGGGGAGCTGCACACCCCAACCCCCGCTACTTAAATATATCAACTCCGAGATCGCACATTTTTATGCATGTGTGTGTGTGTGTGTGTGTGTGTGTGTGTGTGTGTGTGTGTGTGTGTGTGTGTGTGTGTGTGTGTGTGTGTGTGTGTGCATGTGTGCATGTGATGCATATCTCTAGAAGGATGTCCCAAAGAGATACCCAAACCACATCATCTGACTCCTCTTATGCTGTTGAATGGCTGTGCTCTAATATTCTTTGAGATGACCAGGTTCCTCATTCTATCATAGAGAATGAGCCCAGATAGTCTGCAAAGGAACTTTATTTCTGATGTCTATAACTGTAATCTCATCTTGGTGTTTCTCACCCAAAGTTCATGACCATAGTAGAGGATGGAGACAAAAAATGAACTGTAAATTAACAGTTTTGTCCTGTGACTCCATTTTCTCCTTCAAAGCATAGTATGCCACAATGCTTACAACACAGTACCACCTTCAGTACACACATCTGCTGTGAGTCTCCACATCCCATTTATCTTAATTTGTGAACAAAAGGCCAGTATACTTAAACACTTGCACCCCAGGTCACTTCACTCATCTCCTGCTCAGATCAATTTATTTTTTGTAGAAAATAACCATGACCTGTGATGATGTATTGATTTTCATGGCAGCAGCTTCACACACAGCAGCATGTAGCCCAGAGCACATAAGAGGTTAATCATCAGCATGTAAATGTAAGAGGAAATCATAATAGCATAATCTGTAAGCTGCAAGGATGCAGCAAGTCATGTCTGCAAACTGGATAGTTGTTGAACCTTCACTCCACATTGACAGTGGCCCATGAAAATCAGAAAGAGAAGAATAGACAAGATATATCATTCTAAGTGGCCTGTTCTAACCTTGAGTGCATCTGACTTAATTCACAGAATGTGAACTCAACTTTTGCACTTCAAATAAATGTACAGGATGGCTCACAACAGTAGACCTGTGACCCTTTTGTGTTGCAATGTGTTCCACAAAACATTCCAGGGTATCGTCATATGCCTTCTCTGGGTCCATCAAACACGTTGACAATACTGGTAAACTTCCATGATCCCCCAGTACCTGTGCAAGGACAAAGAGTTCCAGTGTTCCATGACCAGGATAGAATCTGTATTGCTTCTCCTGAATCAGAGCCTTGACTATTGAAGCCTATTTTCCAGCACCTTGGCATAGACCTTCTCATGAATAATGAATAGTAAGCTCCCTCAAAAATAAAGTATATGCTCCTTTTAAAAATGGGGCCATACCAAAGTTTCCTTCTGTTTTGTATATTGTGATTTATTTTCTTTACACTGTGTTTTTAATTGTATCTGCTGTAGTGTAATCTAAACTCAACTGTCTTTCTAGTTACTTGCCCCTTATGTTAATTTGACCACATAGTTCCTTCCCTCTCGTCCTTCATTGATTATCGCGAGTAAGCGCAAACTTACAGTTTTGTTAAATAGGTTCATAGGTGTTTAGTAGGCTAACAACCACAAGGGCCTTTTTAATCCTAGCCATGAATCCCAAATCTCTGACAAGTTCTGATACCCTTGATACGTGTAAGCAGGGGCTTGAGAGATGAACCATTTACAGGTTACATGTGTCCATTAGATACATAGGTGCCAAACCAGGGTTGAATTTCAGCTATTTCAATTTATCAGCCAGCCCCCTTTATTCCATAGAGACATAATACAAAGTGCCCAGCCCCTTCCAATCTGTCTTCCTCTTTTAAAATTCATGGCTCTTCCCTTAGATAGTGAAAGCTTAAGTTACCCCTCTTTCATATCTACCTGTTTAGTGCAGACTGCAACTTTTAGATGTTAACCCATTTTTCCATCTTACCTTTAAAATCTCCAATATCCGCCTCAAGACTACCAGTTATTAGACAGCCCACATTCTGTCTCTCTGTAGGATCTTGGAATAAGTGCTTCATTTTGCTGTTGGTGAGAGAAGAAGCATAGGGACATTACTCCCTGGAGACTGCTGATTACCAGAAAGCCTAAAAACCGATGCCTAGAAGCCAACTTGGAATTTGTGCTTAGATTTTCTCCTGGTAAGAGAATGAGCAGGGTGCATTGATCCCTCTTTCTGATTGTGTCTGTGTTTGACCTTCCTGATTTGTTTGGTTGCTGGTCAAGGCACATACTAAGAAAAGGTTACAGCAAGCCTACAGAGCCTTTCATTATCTGAGGCAAGACTGTTGATCACCAAAGATCCTGTGCCATGCTTCTCATCTTGGGATTTGTGTTACTGGTTTGCCTCTGGTGAGAGAAGAAGCAAGGAAGCATTGTTCCCCAGCAGAGAATAGCTGTGGTGTGACCAGCACTAGCAGTAATCAGGCAGTAGCCATTCAGGCAAATCCTCTCTTTTCATAATTTATAACAAAGCTAATTATTTCTTATCACTAAGTACTGCTAGATTGTTGCTGTCTAACTGAACTTCAGAATATCTCCCTAAAAACTTCTTGTATAAATCATCAGGGTCTAGTTACCAGTTTTCCATCAAGTGTTTGGCATTGCCCCATGTAGGCAAGACACCTTGAGATGACATTTTTCCTGTAAAAACACCCTTGAAATTTCACAAATACCTAGTTACACACAGGACAACTAGTTTGCAAAGATGAGCACTGCCACCAGAATTGCAAAACCAGATTCTCTTGACATTACTTTTATATTCTCACTCCAACTGTCTAATCAATAAAAAGGGTCTGTTACCATGGATATGAACTTTCCCACTATCTCTACCAGCTTGGTGGATATGGGCATCCTAAGGCAATGTTAAAATTGCCTCATGTTTACTGAGAAGCAGTTAATTCTCAAACAAACTGATATGGTATGTGAGAGATGTATTTACACAATGTCACTGAAGGCAAAGCTCGCACATAAAAGCCCTTGTGTAAATACGGTTGTCAGTAATACACATGCTGTACACATCACACACAATTCAAAGCAAACATATAGATCCACATATGCTGAGGCACTTAAATGTAACCTTTCTAAACTCCAAAGACCTCCTAGATGAAGCACACATAACAACTACACTCAATAGCCTTGAATACACTCTTTCAAAACTGCATCCATGTCAACACATAATGTCACATCTCATGAAGCCTGTACTTATAAGCCCATAAGGCAAGCCACCACACAATCCAACATTGTGGTCATTGGAAACTTCCTCTCACCTGGCAGAGTAAGGAAAAAGTCATGGTCAGTTGCTTATTAGGGTCCAGGAAGTCCCAAATTATACACACACTCAGATCATTGGACCACAAGTGCCAGTATTACTCAATCATAGTTCATGGGGGGTGCAAATGACCTGCTTTGTACCTCCATAGACTATATGAAAAGAGACATCATGGAGCTCTTGGAATATGTGTCTCAGGCTGGTATGAGCCTAGCACTGAGCAGCATTTTTACTTTCTCAAAGTATGATGTCACAATATGAACAAAGATGGCTGACTTTCATAATTGACTTAGCTTCTGGTGTCATTCTAAAAGGGGGAGCAATATTTGTCAGCATGAAAGGAGATGGTCAATAGACCAGACCACAGTGCTTTTACAGAGATGGTCTGCACCTCTCCCCTTCTAGGCGTTTGAATATTAGCTAAAACATTCTCCTCCCCCATAGTGCCTTTTATAACCAATGCCAAAGTGAATGTACTTCTGGCATAGCAAACTAAAACCAAGAAAATCTAAAGGTGTTACTGCTCAATGCTAGCAGTCTAAACAAAGAACTTCACTCCCTAGAAGTTCTCTTCACCCTAGAGAATGCTGATGTCTGTGTGGCCACTAAGACATGATTTAAAGGTTTGAAGCTGTGGAGAACACACCAACAGTGCAAGGTTATAATGCCTTCCCTTCATTTAGACCAGCTGCAATACAGACAGGGACCAAAGGTGGAGGTGTCTTGATTTACATCAAAAATATATATCTCAAATCTGGTCAAACAGGACAACACACGTGAGCTTCTCCATGTTCAAATCACCATAGGAAAAATTCAGTACCACTTATTTGCAAGCTATAGGTCCCCTTCTGTGACTCAGGAAATCCATACCATGTACTTAAGCTTATTGGAAACACTCACCATCCAACCCAGTACCATATTCATGGGTGAGTTTAATGACCCTCTATTAAATGAAATCATATATGACAACAAACATTCTGGCACAGAGATTCCTGGATTTTGTAAACACAAACTCCCTGGACCAGATTGTCAATGCACCAACAAAGGGTGCAACCATACTGGATCTTGCCTCACTGATATGGGAGAGTGCTGCACACCCCCTAGTGTAATGTCTTCTCTGGTAAGGTCTGACCACCAAATGTTCTCCTCTGAAGTAAAAATAAAGCCTGGAACGCTAGCTAACCTTAGGACATTCATGAAGTTATCTAAGGCTTCCTTCCTACTATTAAATGGTAACCTGGTAAACTTTCAATACCCCATAAACCCTGAGAACACTGCTCCCTGTGTAGAGCTGTTCAATGAAGCTTATACAAGCATGTTAACAGCTACATAGAGGCAGCTGTACCCACCAGGAATAAGTAGACAACTAACTCAAAAAACAAGCCACCCTGGTGGAAATCACAAAATCAATAGGCTGAATAACAGAAGGAAGAAAATCATGGCAACAATTAGAAGGTGCATCATCCAGCAGGATCAAAGCACTCTCATCACACTAAACAAACAACTCAGAGGACAAATAACATTTACTAAAGCCAAGTTTGAGGTACGTTTGGCCTCCCAGGCCAAGGACATCCACAAAGCATTTTTACCTATGTCCACAACCTCAAAGGCAATACATGATTATGTACAGTGCTCATTGTTAATGGAGCCACCTATACTGAGCCAGAATATATAGCAAATCTCCTGAAAGTTAGTTCCAAATTTAACCCTCTCTCCCCCTTCAACCTTCCTTCAGGAAATACCATCAAATATAACTTCCCCTGCTATCACTAGGGAACAGGTCATTAATGCTCTTAACAAGGCCAAGAATGCTACATCCATGGACTCAGACAATATCCCAGTATGCCTTCTAAGTAACATGAAACTTGACCTATCAGGACCTCTGGAATTGCTATTTAACTGTAATCTCCAAACAAATTTCATGCCTCATGAATAAAGAATAGCAACAGTCATTCCTCTTCACAAAACTTGGTCATCTACTGACCCTGGAAAGTACAGACTCATACATCTCACTAGTCTCACATGCAAAGTCATGGACAAATAATCATGGAAATGTTCAGTAATGACATATAACACCTCCAGAAACTGAACTGGAACCAACCCAGTTTGGTTTCATCAAGAGCAGGTCATGCCTATGTAAACTAGTGGACTTCTTTGAGAAGGTCACCAAAGTAACAGATGAGGGGAAAATGGTTCACATTGCCTACCTTGACCTGGCCAAGGCATTTGAAACAATACTCCACTCAGGCATTGTTAACAAACTCAAGAGTTTAGGTATAAACCTTTATGTCACATGGTGGATAGCCAGTTGGTTCACAGACAGGAACCAGGATGTTAGAATTGAGGAGTCCACCTCTACACAGAGGCCAGTAACAAGCAGAGTCTCTCAGAGATCAGTCCTGGAACTGCTACTTATCAATAATTACTCTTATGAAGTCAATGCCAATGTCAATGGCCTCTGACTGACTAAATTTGCAGATAACTGCAAATTAAGAGCTGTCATGGAATGCTCTCCAGAAGGGTTGATACAGATAAATGACTGGTGCCAGAGCCATGGACTAAAACTAATATCAAGAAATGCATAATAGTATCCATTGGGAAGGCATCCACCCCTGACAACTATCATGTTAACAACACAACCCTGAGAGTTGACTCAGTAGTCAAGGACTTGGGGACACACATAGACAGTAGTCTAGCCTTTGACTATCACATCTTTACATTAGTGAGGAAATCATTCTATGTTGTGCAACTTATAAATAAAGGTATGGCATCTGGGTTCAAGGAAGTCATTGCTCCACTGTAGTCAACATTCATCAAACCTATCACTGAGTACAATGCCCCCTTTGGTATGTACTTAACCAGGCATGTCCAACAACTGGAATGTCCATAGAGGTTGCTCACTAAGATAAAAAGATTCTGGGTGAAATAGTAGAGAAATAGCTCCTGAGGGTACTCATAGCAGTGTGAAGAGAAAGGCATATCCCAGATGACTGGAGAATAAACATACTCGTGCCGGTGTACATGAACAAAGGGGGCATCTGCAACTGTGAGCAATGCATTGGCATCAAACTCCTATCACATTGCATGAAAGTTCTGGAGAGGGTGATTGATGAATGGATATGTAAAGTATTTGAATGTAAGATGGGAGATGAGCAGGTTAGATTCAGATCAGGATGTAGCACAACTGACCCAATGTTTGCAGTGAGACAGATAGTTAAGAAGAAGAAGCTAAAGATGAGGAAAGAGTTCAACTGCGCATTTCTAGACTTGCAAAAAGCATATGACAAGGTCGCAAGAAAGCTGATCTAGGCAGTACTGTGGTGGTTCGAAGTCCCAGAAACAGTGATAGAATTAGTGCAAGCTATGTATAAGGACCCATTGACTCAAGTACGAACAGTGTTTGGCCTCACAGAGGGGCTCCCAGTGGGACTGGCTATACATCAGGGTTCAATTCTGAGCCCACTGCTCTTCATACTGGTGATGGACTACATTTGCAAACAGGTCACTGAAGACAGATCAACAAAGTTGTTGTATGCAGATGATGCAGCATTACAGGCAGACTCTGAGCATGGACTTCAGCAAATGATAGCGGAATGGAATGCAAAATTGAAGGCACATGGGGTGAAACTAAGCACACAAGACAGTGATAATGGCAGCAAACTGGGGAAATCAGAAGCTGAGAATTGAGATAGAAGGGAAGACAGTGGAACAGTTAAATAGCTTCAAATATCTGGGAGGGGTGGCTAAGGAGAAGGGAAGTCTGAATGAAGAGGTCAAAGCTAGAATCAGAGGGACTGCAGCCAGCTGGCTTAGAGTCTCAGGTGTAGTCTATGACATAAAAATGCCAAAGAAGCTGAAAAGTAAGGTGTACAGAAACCTGAGCACTAAATGCAGAGCAGATGAAAAAGCAAGAGGTAATGGAAATGAAGTGCCTGAGAAGGGTGGTAGGATTCACACTGAGACCGATGAAAAAATGAGGACATAAGAGCAGAAGCCAAAGTAGCTCCACTTGCAGAAAAGATCAAAGAGAACAGATTACGGTGGTTCAGCCACACATGCAGAAAAGCAGAAGACAGTCTGGTGAAGAAGATTTGAACAGACAGGAAGACTGTAAGAGGATGTGAGGACATCCAGCAAAGAAGTGGATGGATTGTGTGAAAGAAGATCTGCGACAGTCAGGCTTGAGTGTTGAAGAAGAGAGATGGTGACAGTTAAAACAATACCCAGACCCCATGTAGAAAATGGGATAAAGGGGGCTAATGATGATGATGATGATGATAGAGATTCCTCACTAAAAGAATACAGGGCATAAGTAACATGTCCTATACAGAACATCTCAAGGTCTATCCCTGTATTCTCAATCCTACAGGCTGTTGAGGGGAGATCTATGCTTGGAATGCAAGGTATTGACTGACCCCACCCTGATGGACCAGAATGCCAAAACTGCACTTTGTCGAATCTGAGGTTGCCAAATGTGCAGTGCTGTCACTTTAAGGTGTAGTGGTTTCTGGGAGTTGAAGATGGCAGTCGATGTGGGGTTATGTTCGGAGACCCCGGTAAGTTTGTAGTATTTCAGGATTTGTGGTAGGAATGTGTTTTTTTAATGTTTTTGGAAGTTGGAGTAGGTTAGGTTAGGTAGGAGAGGGTGTGTTTGTGTATAGGTGTTGATAGTAGTGACTGTTTTACATGTGTAGTATGTGTGTTTCTCTTGGGTATACGTGTGTGTGTAATGGGAGTGTAGGACGCATAGAAGTAGATGTGTTGCTGTTTTTCTGTTAGTGCGACCTCAGAGTTGGTATATATAAGTAGTGGAGGTGTGAGGGACACAGCTCCCCCACTTGGGGGGGATGCAGCATGGCTTGTCCTCCTACTTAAATGTAGAATAGTGTTATGTTTTTTTTTTTGTTTGTTTTTGTGTTTTTGTGTCAGGGGACGTAGGGTGTTTTTTTTTTGTTTTGTTGTTTTCCATATTTTGAACATCGGTGTTTTGTTTTTTTGTGTTTGTGTTCTTCTGGGCTTGAGATACTGAGATTCAGAAGTGGACCCATATGTATGTATTTTATTAGGTCTCATTTGATCAAGACCAAATTATTTGGCCCCATTCCAGTGAAACTATGCAATGTATAATGTAACCTCAGTTTGCAAAACATTTGTATTTGTTGTATTAGGTAAATGTTGCAGGGAATGTCAGGTTGCATATGCTTAGATTTTGCTATATTAAGTAAGTGGGTGTAAGAGAAGAAACTCTAGTACTCTCTCCCAGAAGGCTGGGGCAACAAGACCCCATAACATATTTCTGTACATTCAAGCAAATTCACCCATTTGAGATCATATTATCTGGCCTCAATGAAACAAGACTTGACCAAGTGTACAACAAGTATGGAATTTCAGTGTACAGTTTTCTGAAGGCCATCAGTATGATAGAGTCCTGTAGAGAGTTTAAAGCATGGTGAAACAGTATTTAAGAAAAGCAATAGGTTAGTATGCATCTCTTCAGAATGCAAGCACAACACATCCAACGTGTTTACCTAGTCCACAGATTCTGAAGGACTGTCTAATAAAATAACTTATGATATCATCGCACTTTGTGTAGTTCTTTTCCGGCTCAACAATTGCACTGGATATGCAGTGCATATACTGAAAGAATTTACATTTGAAGAAGACATTCTGAACTGAGGCAATTTTACATCCTAAACCGAAGCTAATTATCACTCTCTTTATCTAAGGGGATAAATCCTAGAAGTTAAATCATATTAACACATATTCTGTGTTATTGATTTTAATCCTTCTTAGGGCTGCTGAAAGGCGTGAGCACCACGTTTTCTGTACGAATGCATGTATTTTTGCATCTGGGTGGAATTTCTAGGACACTAAGGAAGATGTGCTAACCGATGCAGTGACCATTTCTCTCCTGTGAGTGTTAAGATTCTAATTTTCTGGTTCCTAGGTCAATGCATTAACTTCTGAAATGTGTAGATTTTCCGTATTAATGCACTCATCCAAACGTACATTTGAAAATGATTTAAAAATACTTAAATCTGGGAATATATTTTTGTTGCATCATGGATTGGTGTTCCAGTAAGTTTTTCACTCTGTTTCCCTGCAAGTCCAATGAGTATTAACTAATGCTTAACATGGATTAATTAGCAAAGTAACAGAAAACTAAACACCATCATCTCCCATTAAAAAGAAATGGATGATTCCTTTAGCAGTACTGCCATCTAGTGAACAGGTTTGGTATAATACAGTAAAGTCTAAATGGCATCAGAATGCACTGTGAAAATCTAGAGAAACAATGGTGTAACCCAGAGGGAAAGAAAATGTTGATATTTCTTTTAGTTTGATATCTTTTAGTAATTCTATCAATTTTGTTTTCTTTATTTTATACATTTGTTAAACTGGAAGCTCACTGAATACAAGTATCTTTTTTTCTGGGGAAATCAAGGGGAAATGTCTGATTAAGTGACTTGCCTTTTTTGTTTTCTCTTGCCTTTTTCCTTCAGTGATCTGACAAGCTAGATAGTTCTGTCAGCTGGAAGGTTGTATGCGGAAAGTCTCATATGTAACACGTGGAGACTATATCTCTCTGTAGTGAATATGTAAACGTCTAACAAAGAAGATGTGAATGCATTTGAATCATCCTGTGCTGTTTCTTGCTAATTACACACGGTATTATGTTGCTCTTAATCAATAAAAAGAATCACCTTTCTCTGTCATAATAAACCTAAGTTATACTCAAGATGTTGTTGAAAATGAAATCATGCAATACCACAATTACTCATGTCTTCTGAACTAATGAGATGACAACAACGTATGAATGATTAAGATCTGCCATGTATTTTCTGCTCTTTAGTAATGAAGAAAAAAGTCAGTATAGAACCTGAAGTAAGGTATGGGACAATGCACAGTGCAGTGAAGAGGCACTGTATTTGGCAGTTGTTAGCATTTTATAACTAATATGAAAAACTGCATTCCAGAAAAATATGAATCAGCTACCATTAATAAATAATAACAGGAAAACACAGAGGATAAGGAAGTATTTGTGCTCTCTGTATACTATGGCTACTCACTAGAGAAACTTCAGGTATTAAGTATCAGTGAGAATACAGTAAGGCAGCGATAATAGGGAAGATATTATGCGAAGGGGCTAGAGAAGACTATTTAGAAATTGCTAGTTCACATGATATTAAAAGTAATCTGGACCTTCATGAATAAATGTCACTTTAACAAGCACATACTAAGATTTAACCTTTCATGAAACCCCACAAAACTAATTAGATAGATAGCTAGATAGCTAGATAGATAGATAGATAGATAGATAGATAGATAGATAGATAGATAGATAGATTTAGATATATAGATATGAAAAGGAAAATGTTTGCTTTAACAACACAGATATTCATGTAGCATATCCAAATTCATGAGATCTTCTGCATAAATGATTTTCCTAATTCGCTATTCTGTCAGCTTAATATAATTTAACTAGTGCTAGATATTTCATTGGTTAATAATTGCTATTTTAAAGCAATAAAATTGCATGTAAGCCCTCAGTCTAAGCACTTTTAATGATGAATGCTATATCTAAAATTATGCAAGTCCTGAGTAAGATGTTTCCTAAAATACACTGTTTTCTCAAAAGTATAAGACCAATTAATATTATAATTGAAAAGAGTTTACCATAGTTGGTATGTTTTCTAAAGCATGTACTTTGTACCAAAAAAAAAAATTATGTGAACAGGTCTGTGAAATGTTCATAAATGGACCTCTAGTGCCCTCTTCTGGACCTGCAGAAACCTAAAAATAAAAAAATAAAAAAAAAAAGGAACTACCAAGCCTAATTTGCATTTCATTTTGCTATGATGTGTGCTCATATTATATACAAATAATGAACTGGCTCCATGTGCAGACATGGCATATCATAGAATTTATATCAGTTAGTTGCGTTACTTTTAAATCATTATTTTAGACTCTTCTAAACTGCTAAATCAGATTCTTACAAGACAGGGTTTCCAAGAGAAGTGCTTGCAGTACGCATTTCCTAGCAGCTTGAATAAATACTCTGCTGCAAATATCAGACATTACAGTTGTGATTAAACAAAGCATAAAGAGGGAAAAAAGTAATTTTCAACAAGTATGACCTTCACGAAGAATGGAAGAATCAAAATAAAAACAAAATAAACAAAATAATCCTTTATTTCCACTGGAGGTTCATTCCTTCTTTTGAGTGGAGGGGTGGACCCTTTTAGGTAGCATGTGAGGCAATAATACAACAGAAACACTAACCCATGGACTTAATATTTAATACTGGTATTAAGTAAGTTAAATAGACTAAGAAAATGGGTTATAAACTATGTCCTGAGAATGTGAGTTTTATTTCAATAGTCTCCACATGCATAAAGTACTGTTTCAAGTATGGCTAATACCCCATGTTGTTCAGAAAAAAGACACTTAAGCACTGTGGGTCATTCGTCAAATGACAATGCTGCCATTGTCACCAAATTTTTCAGTACCAATAGAAGTAGGAACTGTATAGATGAAACCTTGTAAGATTATTATGCTTTCAGTCTTCTTCTCTATCATCTGATTAGTTCATAGGTTTGTAGGTGTGTACTAGGCTAATGGCCTGGAGCCTTTACAAGCCTAGCCCATAGGGTTAGTCTGGCATCATGCCACCCAACCTTATTTCCCAGTGCCTCTGTCGAGCAGTGGCACTGGAGTGATCCCAGGGGTGAATTTTTTATTTCCCATCCACTCATCAAGATTTCTCTTGAAGAGGTCCAGTGAGGTACTCTGTTTGACATGTATGGGAAGTCTATTCCATAGCATGGGCAGTCCCTGGGTTATTAACCTGTCCCTCTAGCATGTTCTGTTTATTGTGGTACTGGGGTTGAGGTCTCTGAAGCATGTGGTGGGAAGGCATTGGGATTTCATTAGATGTAGCATTTCTGACAGAGCTGGGTGAGACATGGCTTTGTAAGTCAAGCAGAGATCACCTCTAAGTAGGCAATATGAGACAGAGAATAGTTGGAGTTTTTTGAGTCTGTCCATATAGGACAAGTGTTTAAGGCCAAGAAGCCTCTTTGTGAGGTACTTTCATGGCCTCTCCAGTTGTTGCAGGTGTCTAGTAAGGTACATGCCAAATGGGGCATTATAGTTGATGATTGGCCTAATGAGAGAAGAGTAGAGGGAGACAATGACCTCTTTCTTCCTGGATGCAAAACCCTTAGTAATGAGATGTGCCACATAGAAGGACTTTCTGACCACATTGATAATGTGGTGGTCAAAAAAGAGGTTCCTGTCAACCTGTGTTCCCAGATCTCTTAAAGCACCTTCTGTGTTCAGTGGACTACCATCAATGTGGTAATTCATGGGAACTGTTTTTATCCAAAGGTTTGACGACACATTTTTTGGCATTGAGCTTAAGGCCATGGTTCTGACACCAGTCATTGGTCTCAGTGAGGCCTTTCTGTAGGATGTGAACATCACTTGGGGAGTTAATAATAGCTCCCAACTTGCAATCGTCTGTGAACTTTGTCATCCAGAGTCCCTTTGTGTTGGCCTAGACTTCAGAGGAGTATATACCAAACAGGCAAACAGGAGAGGACCCAGGACTGAACCCTGTGGGACTCCACTCGTGACTGGCTGGCAGTCTGACTTGGAGTCAGCTACTTTCACACTGTGGGTTCTATCTGTGAGCCAGTTTGCAACCCACCTAGTGATATAGGGGTTGATGCCTAGCTTAGTGAATTTTCTATGATTCCTGAGTGGGGAATGGTATCAAAGGCTTTGGCCAGATCAAGGTAGGCTGTGTGAACCACCTTGCCTTCATCCACAGCTCTGGTGACTGACTCAAAGAAGTCAACCAAGCTGAGCAGGCATGATCTACCCTTCACAAAACCAAACTGTGTGGGATCCAGAGTTTGGAGATTCCCTATATCCTTGTTTTTAGGTCCAGGATGATGCTTTCCATAGCTTTGCATATCAGACTCATTAGGCTAATGGGGCAATAGTTCCCAGGGTCTGTAGTCTCTCCTCCTTTGTGGAGAGGAATGACTGTAGCAGTGCACCATTCGGTAGGGACAAAGCCTGAGATGAGGTTGTGATTGCTTCTTCCTCTGTCTTTAATATAACATACTGGATTATTTAGTCCTGCCTCTGGTTCCAGCCAGTGCTTTGGTTCCTCACAAATAAGATTTATCATTAAAGGTATACAACATTTCATATTGTTGTGCTGTGCACTGCATGTGTTCTTTCCTTAAATGTACTGCTGAGTACTGATGTTGATTTCACATTCCTATTGTAATTATTTTGGGTTGCACTATGTGTGTTTCAATTAATAAAGAAACTTGTCTGCATTAGTAGTATACAAGCATTATTTACTTAGACTATTTCTAGTGGCAGGAATGTTACATAATGACCACTTATTCACCATAGTGTTAAGTAGGAAGCTTCTTCCCATGTATTAAAATACTGTTAATTTTGTATATGTATATGTATATGTATATGTATATGCATATGTATATGTACATGCATATGTACATATATATATATTGTGCTTTTGCTGTGCCAAGACATATAAAATGTCTTCAGCATTGTTCCTGGTATTTCTTACTAATTACAATAATCTGACAGACATATTTCTGACATGTTGACAGAGTGAAATGAATAAAGCACTATACAAAACTACTTCAATTTTCTTAGTACATTAGAATTAAAAAAATGAATTCTGCCTACTCTATATTTCCCTTGCCTCCACTAAAAGCTGTGTATTTTCTTTCTGAAACCCACTTTATCCAATTCAGGATTTTTTTTTTTTGGGGGGGGGGTTGTACCACATCATCTTCTCAGTGGGCACAAGGGTAGGGAACCTAATCCTAGGTGGTACATCTGCTGCAGAATACACACACACGCACACACACACACACACACACACACACACACACACACACACACACACACACACACACACACACACACACACACACACACACACACACACACACACACACATCAGTGATGCCTGTGGTAATTTGGAAGATCACTAATTCATGAACAAGATTCATTTGAAGTGAGTAAAGCTTAGGGAACCCTAGCAAAAGCCAACATGAGTATGGAGAGGCATGCACACTATGCACAGAAGCCACCCGATTTAGTAAATGAAAGAGTGAAACAAGCATTATGATCAGCAGTATCTACTACATCATTTTTCACACACTCACTATTTGCCCCCAAAAAGGTTTATTATTTTGGGTTTCTCAATTTTATAGTGCCATCAGTAAAATTAAAGTCAAATCAAAGTCAAAGTAAACTTTATTGTCATTCAGAAATCACACAAGTGCAAAAATGGAACGAAATTCCGTATCTCCAGACTCTATGTGCAGACAACTTGTTGTTGTGTCTTTCGGCTTTTCCCGGTTAGGGGTCGCCACAGTGGAACTCGGGTCGCCACAGTGGAACTCCAGTCCACTAATGATTGGCAGTAGATTTTTACGTGCTGAGTTGCCGGCCCTGATGCACAACCTTCAATGAAGGTACGCCCATTCACGCATGTCTCCACACAGAAGACGCTCTAGCTGAGAATCGAACAGAACAACGTCTTACTGTGAGGCGACAACACTACCGCAGCACAACCCCCATGACTATTTTCACAGACATTTACACTTTTAACACCTGGCTATTACATCACAGACATGCAAGTAGACAGACTAATATTGCACATAATTAGAAACACATTTTAACACTTTTTGAACTGAACACTTACTTGCATGAGACTTTTGTGTTGCGCAAGTACTTGGTTAAAATGCCAAATGTATACCCTTTTTTTAAGAGCAGGCTTCATTAAAGCATGAAATAAAATGTTAGTGATATGTGAATCAATGTAATGAACAATGATCCAGAAAAGAGTTCATAATAATTCCTCAAGCTATGTTAAATAGTGTCACAAGAACACATATACAGGAAGTTAACAACAAATAATGAAATTAATGTTTTTATTTATGGATGTATTTATTTACTTACTTAGGAAGGGACAAGCTTGCCCATTCTCCATGCAGCCTTGTATCTCTACATACACTAACTCTGTGATTAAGCAGTCTTGCAAGCAAGGGGAAACTGCCCTACTTCTAAAGTTCCATTCACATCATCATCATCATGGTCAACTCAACTTTTCCCATTTTCTTTATGGGATCAGGCTGTTCCTTCAGCTTTCACCATCTCTCTTGATTTAATTCCACTCTCCTATCTTCTTCAACAGTCATGCCTAAATTTTGCAGGTCTTTTCTCATGCAGTCCATCCATTTCTTTGTTGGAGGCCCTCATTTAGTTTTAACTTCTCCCTGTATTTCCCAAATCTTATTCAAAAAGTCATCTTCTGCTTTCTTACTCATGTGACAAAATTGCCACTCTGTTCTCCTTTACATTCTCTGCACCTGTAGCTACCTTGCCATATGTCCTTGACATCATTGTTTATTCCTCTATCCCATAGTGTGCATCCTGCTACCCATCTCAGGCAATTCATCTCCATCATCTCCAGCTTCTACAGCTGCTCTGCCTTTTCTCCCCATGCTTCTGTATCACACAGAGATACTGGTCACATCATTGTTTTACCCACCTTATTTTTCAGCTTCTTCAACATTCTTCTGTCACATACTACCCATGACAATCTGTGCAAGTTAGCTACAGCCCCTACGATTCTGGCTTTGACCTCCTCATTCAGAATTCCCCTCTTCACCCAGCCCTTCCAGATATTTGAAGCTGCCATTCTGCTCCACAGTTTTCACTTTTACTTCAATTGTCAGCTTTTTCTGATTTCAGTCATTTGCTGCCATGACAACCATCATGTATATAGTCAGTTATATCCCATATGCCTTCGGATTTGCATTCCATTACCCCTATCAGTTACTAAAATTCATTTTCAGAGTCTGCTTAGAAAGCCACATTGTCTGTATACAGCAACTTTATCTGTCCTTTACGTTTTCCTAATAAGCCTCGAAACTGAACCATGATGCACACCCACTCCCAACAGGGACCCCTCTGTGAGTACAATCAATGCTCTTACTAGTGTCATTGGGTCCCAGTATTTAGACTGAACTAATTCTAACAACCTTTTCTGGAGTTTGAATTATCACAGGACTGCCAAAATCAGCTTTCTTGTAGCTTTGTCATATCCTTTTTCAACGTCTTATAATATCGAATTGGACTCTTTCCTCAGCTCCAGCTTCTTCTCTACGCTCTGTCTCACTGTAAACATCTGATTGGTTGTGCTGCATCGTGTCCAAAACACTGTCAAAAAATGACATTCTCTAAAAGAAGTCAAAAAGCAGAACTGGATAGCAATGTACAAACCAAAGCCAGAGTTATGAAAATTCATCCATATAATAAAAGATTTGTCTAATCTAGCTCCTCATGGTGAGAAAGCAAATTTTATAGTGCCATCAGTAAATGTTGAGCTGAATAATAAATATTTGTACTAGTTGAGCCATTGGTTTACATGCAAGTTTTTTCTTATTTCTATAAAATATGATCAACAGATTGTATTCCTTTTAAAAACACATCTGGTGTCACAAATTAAAAGGCAGTGACAAGTACCAGAATATATATATATATATATATATATATATATATAGAGAGAGAGAGAGAGAGAAAGAGACACACACAACTGACAAAAATGTAATAGCTATGACTCCAGGAAAGTATATAAAGTGCATTAATGTAGAGGGGATTAGTAAACTATATATGTGCATGAAACAACGGTATTCAACAAATGCAGAACATAAAAATATATTTATAATCAGAGACATTCTATTGTGTTTGTAGAGCTCCATTAAATACCACATAAGAAGGAATTTATTCTGAATGCATTTACTTCTCAAGGATGGATAAAAGTATGGTGGCCAATGTATACTAAAATTTACCAGCCAAGCAGCACCTAACGCGTGTAGCATTGCCTCCTTATTAGCATAAGAATAATATGGATAAATTCACACTAAAATTACTGGTGATCTATTGCAAAATATTCTAATCTATGAGTCTCTATCTCTGTTTTAATTGTTGTCTCAGTTCTACTGAGTATATATTGCTGGTTTAAACTGATTAAGATAATAAGAATATACATCTATGACATTTTATCTATCATTTATTATTTATGAGTTTGAATTTTAGAAATTCTTTAAAAGACATGCATTATAAAAATAGCGAAAATCTATAAATTTTATTAATTAAACTGACATGTCACTAATGCATGCTTTTGTTAAACAAAAGAAAATGAGTCCAGAAACTGCGACAGAGAGAAAGGTAGGGAGAGAAAGAAAGAGAGAGAGAGAGAGAGGCATTAAGGATAATGTGTAGACAAAAACAACAAAGTAAATTAGCATCAACAGACACTGTAACAAGTCAGGCAAAAGTAATCTTATTTATTCAGAACAATCAATCCTGTACCAGGCAAGTGGTGTTTGTGCAGGTTACTAATGACATGAAATGTGCAACAAACTGAAAAACTTATATAAGAAAGAAAACATGCAATTCATTCTAATCATTACATTTTGTGAGTGACAAGCTTAGGTTAAGGAACTGCTGTAATTATTCTGGTAGTTTACTGAGACCAAATAATTTCAGAAAAATCATTTTAATGTGCAGTCAGTAGCTCTCTTTTTCCTTCAGGGTAACTTCATTCATATGTATATATTTATAGGAGGTACTTGTAGGATTTATCTAAGTATGGCTTGATGAAGCACATTTTGTGAAGTCCAAAACTTCAAGACTGGTTAGAAAACAAAAAAATGCCAACAAGCAAATTACTGTTTAATTCCTGCCCCCCCCCCCCAAAGATGTGACACTTGCAGAGTTATAATAGTGTAGTGGGGTTTGGGAAGAGGATCTTGCACTGAATGAGGTTTCTTAAGTTTTGTGACCATATATTTTTCCCTTCAGATATGTGAAGTTATCCCAGTTATGTTTCATCCTATTAATTTAAATAAAGCAGCACAAGATGGAGGCGTCTTAGAGGAATAATCATGTCGCAAGTTGTTAATTCTGTTATGTATCAATCAGTTCTCACAGTCTGAGTTGAGCTACAGTATTTACATGGATCTCTTCCTTTGAGGGCATTTATTCTGTTCTGTTCTTACTAACATTTAACCTACTTAACCCTAATTCAAGTGTACATATTACAAAAAATAGCTAAAGCAAGGACCCCCCCCCCCCCACACACACACACACACACACACACACACACACACACACACACAAGCATGAATGCATATACAAACACATGCATACACACTAATCCATACAAACACACAAATACCATTACTGCCTTAGTACTAAATGACAATGTAAAATGCTGCAAATGATTAGCTGCCCTTAATAAGTAATAAAGTAGTTAATGTAATGCCAGCCACTAGACGATGTGTCCTTTTTGAATTTCTAATTTGTGGAAATGGCCTGACATGATCCACACACATTCAGAGAACATTTATTTTAAAGGAATATATGGAGACCATTAAATGTGTCCTACATTGACTGAGTGCAGACACAAAGGAAAGTAAATTTAATATCTGACATCTCAATAGGTGGTCAAAATCAGATTCTGTATATTGAGTGCCTAGATCACTAGACTTCAAGGAATAGAACACCCATGACCATTTTTATAGAAAATCATTGCTAGCAGTTATTTCTCAGTTTTCAGAGATTTCTCCCTTCTAATGCTTATCTATCTATCTATCTATCTATCTATCTATCTATCTATCTATCTATCTATCTATCTTTCTATCTTTCGGTATGTTCAGGGGTATTTGAGGTGCAGAGGTGTTTTTGGCCTTGTATAAAATGCTTTTAGTTTAAGTTTCTGTTCTTGTTGGATTTCTAGCATTTGTATTTGGTGACGTGGTTCCTGAATATCTTATCAGTTGGGGTTTCATAGTGGACCTGAATATTTTGCACAAGTGGTATAATTGCAAGAAAGTGCTAAAGCAAAAGTGGCACATGAAAATGAGTAAGACAATAACTGTATTGCATAGCTCAATAGTCTGATTCCATGGTGTCTGCTTCAGTTTCCTCAGTGCCTGCTTGCAAGAGGCTCCATGGGCTACAATACTTACAATAAGATTTTAAATTAATCAACAGTTACAGATGTCATATACAACACTTCTACCTATAGCTCAAAATGCCTTTGTATAATAGCATGGATATTTACCCAGTTTTCTGATATATTTTGATGTTTTCTCTTAACACTTTACTTTTGTTACATTTACAATTACGTAGCACTTTTTTTTTTTTTTTTTTTTCTTATCAGCAATTGCTGTTGCCCTTGTATTTATTTATTTATTTACTGGCATTTGATTACCAGGAAAGTCCAACTGGGTAACTGCCCATTTTCTTTGGAGGCCTGGGCGGAAAAGCTTCAAAGTATTACAAAAACTTTTAAAGAAAAATAATTTTATGATTTTCAAAAGTAATACAGAACCATCTACAGTTTAAATAGATATACCAAATAAGAAAATGTTGGTTAAGAATAAATCCAACTTACATGACAATTATTTAATATTTATGACTTTTTATTCAGTTTAGAGAAAGTAAAATAATGTCAGTATAATACAAACAGGAGCTGCAATATGAAATGAGAGAAAAAAAACAGGGGTATGTGATATCTAGATAGAGCCAGAGGGAGAGAATTTGAGTGGAGTAAGGAAGTCAGTGTAGATGGGGGAATACAGCAGTGTACAGTATGAATAGGTACTTTTTCATATATTGGGATATCATTTATCCTGGAGTTGAACAACAATGAAGCCAGATTTTGTGTAGAAAGTCTTTCAGAATGGTTTTAAAAGGTGTGTGTGTGTGTGTGGGGGGGGGGGGGGGGTACAGACATAATGGATACAGATAAGGAGTTCCAGACCATACCAGCTTGGCATGAGTACAGACCAGGGCCAGTAGATTTGATAGGTTTGTGGATAGAGGTGATTTTTCGGTCAGCATCAGATTGTAATGACAATGTGGGAACATAGTTGAATAAAATGGTATTTAGTGCTGGATAAGCAGAAGGATGCTGGATAATTTTATAGGCAGCAAGAAGCTGTATATATGTTAGTTGATGGGACTGTTCTAACCAGTTTAAGCTTTTAGTGGTATACAGTGGTGGGTTCTGAAAGGGTTTTTGCTGCAAATGTATCCACATTATTATCACAGTGCTCAAGTTTTGCTTTTTGTGATGCCTGGAGGTTAGTAAGGATGGGAGCACCATAAAGAAGAGAGGGGAGGAGATAAGTAGTGGCAAGTTTAGTTTTAACTGCATTGGCAAGAAAGTTTTTGGCTATATAAAGCATCTCTAGGTTTTATGAGTTTTTCATGCAATTTTGTATATGCAGGTCAAATTTAAGATTATCATTCACTTATCATCTGTTTCTATACTTAATAATTTGCTATGAAATGTGACTTTAATGGTTGTGTTACTCAGACAGAAGAGTTCAAATTTTGTTTTTTCATGAGAGATGGATTTGGGGGAAAAGAAGCAGTTTTTTTGGGAGGTTGGGCATAAATTGTGTTACAAAGCAATGTTTCAGTGGCTGATAAAGCTTTCTGAATAATTTGTTTGGAGATGTGCCAGACTGACTGATATGCATATGAGTGTGGAGTTATCTATGTACTGTATTAGGGGGGCCTGTGGTGTGGATGTGTGGAGTGTTGGTGAGAATAATAAAGAGAAGTGAACCATGGATAGAGCCTTGCGGTACACCTGTGGTGACTGGGAGGTATGGAGAGAGGGTGAAATGCCATTTTAAAGACTGATATGGGTCTACTTCTAAATTTTGAAGTTTCAAAACATTGAATTTCTTATGGTCAAGACTATAAGATCAAAGTTTTCAAACTCTGAACTGTTTAAATGGAGATCACCATGCAGAGCAGAACTGTATATTTACAGTTTTCCTCACTGTAGTGCGAACTCAAGGTTTGTATATTTAATTAGCAGGGGGTATGGGTGGTGCAGGGGGGGTTCCCCCTTGCAAAAACATAAAAAAAAAAAGATTTTTTTAATTTATTTTTTTTTATTTACATTTCAAAGTTTCAAAACTTTGATCTTATTGTCCCAACCATAAGAAATTCAAAGATTTGAAACTTCAAAATTTAGAAGTAGACCCACTGATACTTATTGGACATGTAGCTTTTGAACCATAGAAGGGTGGGCTGAGATGGACATGTTGAGGACATTTGAAGTAAAACTTTGCTGTGACAAACTGTGTCAAAGGCTTTAGACAAATCTAGAAATAAGGAGGAGACTAGTTTGCTATTATCTCCAGCTTTATTGACAGCATCTGTAAAGGATAGAAGTGCATGGTTAGTACTTTGGGAAGGACGGAAGTCATGCTGTGTGGGGGCTAGGAGTTCGTCCTCTGGGAGATAGTTTAGCAACTGTTTTTGAATGCATTTTTTCAATTACTTTGGAGATGGGGATAATATTTTTATAGGTCTAAAGTCAGTGCCTGTCTATTGAATGTCATCTTTTATGTAGAGGGATAATGTATGATGTTTTTTTCCAGAGATAGGGAAAGTGAGATTCCTGGATTGACCTATTTATAAGGGTTAAGACATGATAGTTCATGCTATTAGCTGATATTTTAAGATACTTGCATGGAAGGGCAATCAGAATGGTTTGGGTTTGTTTAAGAGTAGTTTTACACATATGTGGACACAGGTTTCAAGGTGAAAGTGGATGTGGTGATATTTGGCTTTTGAGCAAGGTTGGGATTAGAGGTTGGGGAATTCATGGTTAGGGATTTTATACTATTTATGAAGTAAGAGTTGAATTCTTTTGCAGGTTTGAGTGGTGAGTTATTGTGAGAGGGGCTAGGGTTCAACTTTTGGCCTGGATGTTAAGCTTCTTTAATGGCTGACTAGAATGTTTTAGGATTGTATTTGCTTTTTTCTGAATGTTGTTATAGTATAGTGCTTTTGCCTTCATTTACTTCCTTTCTGGCACAGTTGTGGAGCATTCTGAAGCTTTCAAGATATTGGGGTGTTTTATATTTTTGCCATTGTTTCCAACCATTTTCTCTATCCTGATTAGGATTCCATTCTTTTTATGGATAGCCAAATTCCTCTGAAACTGAACTTTCTATGGCATCAATAACATCAGTTCTTGTCAAAGAAAACAATAATTACTGTTTCAAAATTGCTTAGAAAGAAGGAGAGACAGAAAATCACACTCTATATTTTTGCATGTGTGATGTCATTTTAAAACTGAGTATTATATCAGCTGAGCTAACAAGAATAAAACATGTAAGGAGGTGGTGCAGCCCCACGTACATTCTTACCTACTACAAACAGCAGGGCAGAATTCATATGTAATCTCACTTTATTCTTATTGCCTAATATAGTCAGATCTCTTTCTGGCAGTACTGTCAAAAATACTGCTATTGGTTTGTTCCAAACACCGTCTCAAAGTCAAGTCAAAGTAAACTTTATTGTCATTCAGAATCACACAAATGCAAAAACTGAACAAAATTCTGTATCTCCAGACTCAAATGTGTAGATATCACAGACTTAATACGACAAGACATTAATACATATATAACTACTTACTATACACCACAGTGTTCTGGATAGATAATCTTAATATTGCACATAAATTAAACTCACGTTAACATTTATTATATAGTGATGTGCAGAGCTGTAGTAACTACAGAGGGATTAAACTGATCAGTCACAGCATGAAGTTATGGGAAAGAGTAGTGGAAGCTAGATTAAGAAGGGAGGTGATGGTTAGTGATCAGCAGTATGGTTTCATGCCAGGGAAGAGCACTACAGATGCGATGTTTGCTCTGAGAGTGTTGATGGAGAAGTACAGAGGTCAGAAGGAGTTGCATTGTGTCTTTGTGGATTTAGAGAAAGCATATGACAGGGTGCCTAGAGAGGAGTTGTGGTATTGTATGAAGAAGTCAGCAGTGTCAGAGAAGTATGTAAGAGTGGTACAGGATATGTACGAGGGTAGTGTGACAGCGATGAGGTCTGCGGTGGGAGTGATGGATGCGTTTAAGGTGGAGGTGGGATTACATCAAGGATCAGCTCTGAGCCCTTTCTTATTTGCAATGGTGATGGACAGGTTGACAGACGAGATCAGACAGGAATCCCCATGGACTATGATGTTTGCAGATGACATTGGGATCTGTAGTGAGAGTAGGGAACAGGTGGAGGAGACCCTGGAGAGGTGGAGATATGCTCTAGAGAGAAGAGGAATGAAGGTTAGCAGGACTAAGACAGAATATATGTGTGTAAATGAGAGGGAGGACAGAGGAATGGTGAGGATGCAGGGAGTAGAGGTGGCGAAGGTGAATGAGTTTAAGTACTTGGGATCAACAGTTCACAGTAATGGTGAGTGTGGAACAGAGGTGAAGAAGGGAGTACAGGCAGGATGGAGTGAGTGGAGAAGAGTGTCAGGAATGATTTGTGACAGACATGTGCCAGTAAGAGTGAAAGGGAAGGTCTACAAGAGGGTAATGAGACCAGCTATGTTATATGGGTTGGAGACAGTGGCATTGACAAAAAGGCAGGAGTCAGAGCTTGATGTGGCAGAGTTGAAGATGTTAAGATTTGCACTGGGTGTGACGAAGATGGACAGGATTAGGAATAAGTATATTAGAGGGTCAGCCCAGGTTGGAAGGTTTGGAGACAAAGCCAGAGAGGCAAGATTACATTGGTTTGGACATGTGCTGAGGAGGGATGCAGAGTATATTGGGAAAAAGATGTTAAGGATGAAGCTGCCAGGTAACAGGAAAAAAGGAAGGCCTAAGATAAGGTTTATGGATGTGGTGAGAGAGGACATGCAGGTGGTTGGTGTGACAGAGCAAGATGCAGAGGACAGGAAGAAATGGAAACAGTTGATCTGCTGTGGCGATCCCTAATGGGAGCAGCCGAAAGAAGAAGAAGAAGAAGTGATCTCTTTGCTTGCTTGAGTAATGCACAGTACTGAGGTAAGATTGCTTTAAAGATTTACATTAAGTATTGCCCAGAATGAGACATTCATGAGTATTGCACTGTGACTAAGTTACATTCTAGCATTAGATATTAGATACTGCACTATAATGAGACATTTCTCTGGCCTTACTACTACCCCTTATGACCAGTGAATTAGCTTTACTTACTGAATATTGCACTAATATTGGCTTGAGGCAGTCAGTCAAAGTTATTGCACAATTTATGACAGTCTTCCACATTGAATTGATGGCCCAGATGGTCAGCATGGAACGTGATTGTTGCCAGAGTTCAGCAATCTGATGGCCTGTGCGAAAAAGCTGTTTCTGAATCTCATAGTTCTGCATCTCATCTTATGCTAAAGACACACTTGCCAGATGATAGGTACTCGAACAGTCTGTGAATAGGGTGGGTGCAGTCCTTAATTATTCCTTTGGTCTTGTCTAGACATCTCTACATGTGCAGGTCATGGATGGCTGGTAGGGTGGTCTTGATGATCCTCTTAGCTGCCTTTACCCCTCTCTGGATAGCTTTGCATTCAGAGATAGAGCAGTTTCCATACCACACGGTGAGGCTGTTTGGCAGGATGCTTTCTATTCTACCTGTATAGAAGGTTGTGAGGACTGTTGATGGTATGTTTGTTCTCCTCAACCTTCTCAAAGAGGGTAGCCTCTGCTGTGCCTTCCTGATAATGGCATTTGTATTGATAGACCAGGACAAGTCTTCATCAATATGTACCCCAAGAAAGTTTGTGCTACTCACTCTCTCTGCTGTTTCTCTGTTGAGGCTAGAGGAGAATGCTCCTTGTGGTTTTTCCTGCAGTCCACAATTATTTCCTTTGTTTTGTTCACATTTAGTGCTAAGTTGTTACTGTCACATCAGGTGATTATTTGTTCTACCTCAGCCCTGTAAGCTGCTTCATCATCATTGCTGATGAGGCCTAACACCATTGTATCATCAACAAACTTGATGATGTGGTTAGTGTTGTACCTCACTGTGCAGTCATGTATTAGCAGGGTGAACAGCAAGGGACTCGGTACATTGCCTTGAGGAACTCCAGTATTCAGAGTGATGCTATCTGAAGAGTTATTTCCTACTCACACTTTCTGAGTTCTGTCCATGAGAAAGTCCAGAATCCAATTACAAAGTGGTGTGTTGATGTCTAGTTGAAGCATCTTCCTTACCAGCTGTGTAGGGATGACTGTATTAAAAGCAGATCTGAAGTCAATGAATAGTAACCTCACGTAGCTGTTTTTACTTTGCAATAAGTGAAGTGCTAGGGTGTCCAAAGTAGAGCAGTTTGCTTGATAAGCAAACTGCAGCCGGTGAAGATCCAAAGGTAGCTTAAATGTTATTACTTCTTTGATCAGCCTCTCAAAGCTTTTCTTCACAATGCAAGCTAGGACAACAGGGTGGTAGTCGTTGAGGCATGATGGTGGTGACTTCTTTGGTAGTGGTATTATTGTTGTGTTTTTTAAGCATTTGGGAACTATTTCCTGCCTCAGAGAGATATTAAAGATATCTATGAGGACATCTGTTAGCTGAATTGTACAGTCTCTGAGGACTTGCCTAAGGATGTTGTCAGGCCCAGATGCTTTTCTTGGGTTAACCCTGTGCAATGTCCTCTGGACATCAGATGGATTGAGGATGAGCACCTCTTCGTTTCAACCAGTGGGCATTTTCGCCACTGTTGTTTTGTTCCCTTCTCTGAATCTGCTGAAGTAGACATTAAGTCTGTTAAGGAATTCCTTTTTCTCCTCACAATGTGAAGATGAAGGCTTGTAGTCTGTTATTTGATGGATAACTTGCTGAAGGAACCTGGAGTCTTTTTGGCCAGAGAAGTAGCTCTGGATCTTCCTACCATAGGCACAGTTTGCTTCTCTCACTCCTTTGTTCAGATTAGCTCTGGCTGTTCTGAGGGCAACCCTGTCCCAGACTTAAATACTGTATCTCTTGCTTTCAGGAACTTGTACACCTCTCTAGTCAACCAGGGTTTCTGGTTGGCATGTGTGATGGTGTTTTGGTGACTGTTGCATCATCCACTCATTGTGAGATGTAGCCCATCACCACCTCAGTGTACTCCGTTAGGTTGATTCATTAATTCACAGTTGCTGCTTCTTTAAATATGCTCCAGTCTGTACTCTTGAAACAGTCTTGGAGTGTCGAGATTACACCCTATGGCCATATCCTTCCTTGTTTCACTGATGGCTTGTTTGTTAAAAATGCTGACTTATTTGTTAATCAATGTTAATTGATTAATTAGGTGGTAGTATTTGATTGGAACAGCTTTTTAATAAAATGGAGCATGTTGCTGGCTTGTATCATTCCTTGAATGCTATTTGCCGAGATACCAGAAGCATCAGTAAATGGGTTTTGCTTACACTTGCTGCCTCCATTGTGCATTTCTTTCATGGTTCTGTTCTTTTGAAGTTTTTGTTGTTTCATTGTTGGTCTACCCCTGATTGCCATCAGTTTATATGCTGGTAGTAACATGATGGAGAGATGGTCAGAATTGATCAGGTGTGGGTGAGGCATTGCCTTATATGCTAGCTTAGTATTGCTGTAGACCTTATCCAGTATGCTCTCTCCCCTGGTTGCAAAGTCTACATGCTGGAAGAAGTGAGGCAGAACTGTTTTCAGGTTGGCTTGGATGAAGTTGCCTGCCACTGTAGGAATACATTCAGGGTTTCTGTCTTGCAGCTCATTTATAGCCTGATATAATGTGTTTAGTGCCTCATTTGTATCGGTACTGGGAGGAATGTAAGCAGCTGTGATGTTGATACTACTGATCTCTCTTGGTAGATAAAAAGTTCTATATTTCAGTGACATGAGCTCTCTATTTTCAGAGCAGTGAGAGGAGACTATCTCACAGCTGGTACACCAGCTATTGTTGATATGTATGCAGGCACCTCCCCTCTGGTCTTCCCACTGAGAGATTGTATTCTGTCTGCCTTAAAAAGTGACATCCCCTCCAAGTGACCTGCACTGTCATTAATGTTAGAATTCAGCCAGGTTAAAGTGAAAATAAGTACACAACAGTTCCTCACCTTGTTCTCAGTGGACAGTTCTAACCTTATGTAGTCCATTTTGCTTTACAAGGATTGAACATTTGCCAGCTGTATGGCTGGGAATGCAGGCCTGAAGGGATTATCTTTTAACCTTACAGTAATTCCATCCCTGGATCCTCTTTTGCATGTTCTCTCACATTTCTTACATCTCCTTCTCTTGCCATTACCCATAGATGTTGGCTTCATTAGTTTCAGGCATTTTGGATCCTGTTTAAGTATGATTCCCAGCTCCAGCAGCTCCAGGAGTGTTGTAAGCCTCACAGGCCCTGCAGACAGCAGCTCACGAAACCTGATGCATGACGAGCTTAGGTGTCAAATTTCTAGAAGACTCTCTCTACTATAAATTAACTTATTCTTAGTATTTGCTGCTGACTTGGTGTTTCTTCTTAAATAAGACATAAAATAATACAAAAAATGCACATTTCCTTGCTGAGCTGAAGTAGCTGCTGCCACACAGGGTGCCGCCATTTTTTTTAAAGAAATTCTTTTTAAGAAACTTCTTTTTTAAGATATTTTTCCTAATGCTACATATAGCACTAGAGTATGCAAAATTGCATTTTTTAATTATGGTTTAGTATTCAGCCAACTGTTATGTTTAGTGGTATTTGTAAAGTATAAGCATCATTTAGCTAGAGTAATATGCAATTTACATCCAGCTTTTATCCTTCACTGTTTATGCTGAATGTTAAGACTCTAGATGTCCAAATGATAAACAAATAGTGGTAGAAATGTTCAGCATTATTCACTACTTTAGAAAAGCTGTGCACTTGTCTACTGTATACAGCTGACTGCATTGGAATCACAGATTAGCACTTTATTTCATTACTCACTGAACTCTGTAGTACTGCTACTACTTCTTGCATTGTGTCATATTGGTTTTGAGTGCAGTGTCATTGTACATGCCTGCCTTACCAGCCAATTGTTTCTGTGACGTGATGTATGAATGTAAGGAACTTGCCCCACCTCACTTTTTATAGATTCCCAAACCTTTGTTGTAGATATGATAAACTATGACCCCATTCTTGCTCTAAATGGTACAACTTGCACGTTGTTGCTCTGATCAACATCTCATCATGCCTTATCATTCTTGAAATATTATTTTATTTTTTGGAGGGAGGTCTTCTTATAAATGTTTGTCCTCCTCCTTCTTAGAACTACTAGTTGGGATCATTTGTGTTTTTCAGGAGGAAACGTTTGTCTTTACACAAATGTCATGAAGGATGCAATGCCTTCCCCCCACCCCACACATGCGCCTATTGTCATTTTTATGACTATAATGAATCTTCAGCTTATCTAGACATTTTTACATTGCACTGCCTGAGTATAACATTTGTATCCCTAAATGACTTCATTCTATCACAGGAGTGATACAAATATCTGCACCCAATATGAGGATATGACACATGTGTGCATTATATTTTCTAGTTGTCTATTTCTTTAGTTACCATTCTAACCCACTGCACTTTTGAGGGGCATGTCTGTCTGCCTTCTCACCTCATGAAAAGGCTTTGAATATGATGTACAGATCACTTTCTTTGTTTTAATCACTAATTGCAGGTGTATAGATGCTGTGAGAAATCCTGAGCACTTCTAGTTCTCTTTTCTTGGTCACTTTCATATTTTTCAAATTATTTACAAATTTTCTTGTATATCTCAATTTCATATAAAGCACTTGAATTCACTGATGCAATGAACTGTTGTCCAGTTGCAAGGTTTTAGTGGCTGATGCCAGTCAGATTAGTTTTTTCAAGCTGCTGATCCTTTTTTGCAATATTCCTATAAAGAAAACATATCTCTAATTTAGCCTTTTTGTGTGGTTTTAAGTTCATCTGAAAAAATACTGTACTTTTAATATCTTTTCTATCAAAAGACGTGTGCAAGTATGTGAAAAAATAATTGCATTCCTGGAATGTATGCTTACAGAAAAAAATGAGCTATTCTGCAAAGAAATAAGCTTCCCGTTCAATGGAAGAGATGTTGAATTATTACATTTACTGAAAGGTAAACTTGTAATCTGTAGCCTTAGCATTTTTTATTGAGCTCTTTCAAAAGAATACTATTTTTGCAGGCCTTTTAAATAGTGAAAGAAAATATAGGTTTTTGTGAAAAAGAGAATGAGTTCCTAGAACATGTGGTCAAGAGAAAATTAATTATTTTGTTGAACAACAAGGAACCTGATCACAAGAAGCAATCCTTATTATTTACTTAGGTTTATTTAAAGCTACACATGCATTCCATAACAGTAGCCCATATTTCATTTTCCCAAATAACAGGCCATGCAAAGTTTAAGAAAATGTCTATATGTTGATGATTATTTGTATGCTAGTATGATTGTTGGATCATATCAAACTTCATATGGCTTAAAATAAGACGGCAACTAATTAGATGAAAAAAAATACCATAAATTGACAATTTGTGTATGAAAACATAACTGTTCAAACGTCTGTATGCCTGAAGTATTTTATTTCATCTGCTTAAGAATGGGAAACTTGGAAGAGTTTGCTGTATTGCTTGTCTGTAACACAGTTCACAGTAGGCTAGTATCCAGATAAAAACTAGTACTATTAGTGATTACTTTGGGCAATCTTAGTTGTGACAAAGCTATTTGAATTATCGTGTCTTCTGTAGCTCCACACATGAATCCTGAGTGATACATTGCATTTATTGGCACAATATTAGAATTTCACATCCCTATTATAATTTGGATTGACTTTAATAGCTTAGAAATTAATTAATCTACTTCATCTACTTGCTTTATGTGTTCGGCAGAATCCTTGGGTGTGCTGAGAATGAGTTCCACTGACAACGTGTGGCATTCACATACTTCGTCATGTGATCTGTGATACCAAATGCATGATTCATAATATTCAGTTCTTGGAACCACTGAAAATGTCTGTTCATTTATACTCGCTTCCATCATACTGTGGATCAAGTCATGGACAGTATCAGCTGTAGACTACGATTATCAGAAAGTTAGTTACTTTGATAAAATTAGTTAAGATATGCATATTCAAGCCAAATTGGGGGATTTTGATATTATAATACAAGAAGGAAGGAAGCTGCACTTTTGTAAATTAAAATGGAGAACATTGACATCTGTGCAGTGACAGAGACCTGGTTCAAGGCTCCAGAGCACACCCCTGCATTACCAGGCTATAATTCCTACCACACCTTTCGGCCACCTAACCTGGACCAAAACACTAAAGGCGGCTGCGTGTCCATATTCATTAAGGATATCCACACCTCCAGGCTAGTTGCTCAGCATAATGCAGCCGAGATTATCCAAGTGCAACTAACTCTGGGCAAGACCACAATCCAAATTGTAGCTTGCTATAGATCCCCCACCATGCCCCAGGATTCCCACTCCTCATTTCTTGATACAATGGAAAATATTAAGGTACAACCTAACACCCTAATAATGGATCATTTCAACTACCCCACCATTAACTGGGAAAACTACTCATGTACCAACTCTTGTACTCAACATTTTCCGGAATTCATAAATTCCAATGCCTTGGATCAACATATCCACACCCCCACCAGGGGCAGCAATATCCTTGACCTGGTCATTACCAACATGGGCAACCGGTGTTCCACACCAGAGGTCAATTCCTCATTTGTCAGATCTGACCACAAGCTAATCACCCTAGAAATTCACATCCACCCCCACCACCCATTAGGGAAACCACCGTAACAAATTTCTCCAAAGTCAACTTCACGTTTCTTAAAACAAAAGTGGCAAACTTAACGACACTCATGCTGACAGACAATAGAGGTAAGACTGATAAATCCTATACAAATGCACTTTATAAGCACTTACATGAGTACATGGATCATGCAATCCCTAACAGAACCAAGATGCTATCCTCCAAAAAAAGGAAGCCAATCTGGTGGTCCCCTGCCATAAACAAACTCTACAACAGAAGAAAGAAACTATTGCAAAAAGAGTAAAATCCCATGATTGGAGGAACTCCCTGGTCAGACTCAGTAAGAAGCTGAGATCCCTCATAAAATCCTCCAAAGCTAGTTAGGAAAACAAAATCGCCACTGATTCTAAAGACAACCACAAAGCATTCTATAGCTATGTCAAGAATCTCAATGGCAACACTCAGATCTGCTCTGAGTTACAGCACAATGGCATTAAATATACAGAATCAACTGATATTGCCAACATCCTGGCAGATAGGTTCAGTGCTAACTTTACCCCTCTCTCACCCCCTAAAGGGCCCATCTCTATACCGGAAGAATGAAAAGTTCCTGTAATCATGACAGCACAGGTAAAAAACACACTCTCCAAAAGCAAGAACACAGCATCCATGGGACCTGACAACATCCCAGGCTGCGTTCGACATGAACTACAGAATGAACTGGCATTACACTTAAGTACTATGTTCAATCACAGCCTCACCTTAGGCTTTGTGCCCACTGAATGATGCACAGCAACAGTTATCCCACTCCACAAAGGGGGGGGGGGCACCACGGACCCTAGGAACTACCAACCCATTAGCCTGATGAGCCTGGTCTGCAAGGCTATGGAACGTATCAATATGGAACTTATAAACAATGACACTGGTAATCTCCAAACTCTGGACCCTACCCAGTTCGGGTTTGTAAAAGGCAGATTATATCTCCTAAATCTGATAGACTTCTTTGTAGAGGTCAACAAAGCCATAGATGAGGGTAAGGTGGTTCACACGGCCTATCTAAATCTCGCCAGGGCTTTTAACACAATCCCCCACTCTGGAATTATAGATAAACTCACTAAACTAGGTATAAATCCCTATGTCGCAAGATGGGTTGCAAACTGGCTCACTGACAGAACCCACACTGTGAAATTAGCAGACAATAAATCCAACTTCAGACCAGTGACAAGTGAAGTACCACAGGGTTCAGTCCTGGGTCCTCTCTTGTTTGGTAACTACTTCTCTGAAGTACAGGCTAACACAGAAGGCCTTTGGCTAACAAAGTTTGCAGATGACTGCAAACTAGGAGCCATAATCAAAACTCCTAATGATGTGGACATCCTACAAAAGGGCCTCACTGAGACAGATGCCTGGTGTCAAAGCCATGGCCTCAAGCCCAATGCCAAAAAGTGCATTGTCACCCCTTTTGGTAAAAACTCTGCACCCATGAACTACCACGTAGGTGGTAGTCTACTTAACACCAAAAGTGTGATAAGAGACCTTGGGGCACAGGTGGACAGTAGTCTCTCCTTTGATAACCACATCGCCACAGTAGTCAGGAAATCCTTCTACATGGCACACCTCATCAAAAAAGGTTTCTTATTCAGGCAAAAAGAGGTCATTGTTCCCCTCTACTTATCACTCATTAGACCTATTATAGAGTACAATGCCCCTTTTTGTATGTACCTCACAAGACATCTACAGCAATTGGAAAGGCCACAGAAATACCTCACAAAGAGGATTACCGGCCTCAAACAGATGCCCTATGCAGACCATCTCAAAAAACTCTAGCTTTACTCCGTCGCATATCGCCTACTCAGAGGCGATCCCTGCCTAACATACAAAGCTATGTCAAACCCAGAGCTGTTGGATATGCTCCACTTAAAGAAATCCCAATCCCTCCGAACTACACGCTCTAGGGACCTAAACCTTGTCACCACAATAAACAGAACATGATGGAGGGATAGATTCCTGTCCCAAAGACTTCCCATACTCTGGAACAAACTACCTATCTATATCAAACAAAGCTCCTCATTAGCACTCTTCAAGAAAAATTTTGATGATTGCATGGGAGATAGGAAATTCACCCCAGGGATCACTTCTGTGGCTGTGCTTGACAGGGGCACAGGAAAATAATTTTCTTGGGTGGCGAAAGCCAGGGTACCAATTGACTAGGCTTATATAGGCCCTAGGGCCAATAGCCTAGTACCTACCTATGAACATATGAACCTATATAAAGCAGATAAAACAGGTCTTGTTGATACAAGCTTGGGATCAGTCATAGATAAATTCTTTAAAACATATATCTGTTGCTGACAGTATAAAATGAATGTATCTGCACTTATAGATTACATTTATCACAATGTCATTGTTTTAGATCTACATTCTGTTTAGCAAGCCTTGCTGAAAGCTATGAACAAATCATACTGGAAATGTATAATATAATTATTGCCATTTCCTTACATCTTGGCCTAAGCAAGGCTTTAGTCTCTGTCCTTCACTCAGGAATCATCGGTAATCTAATCTTAACATATTTTAATTACATACGATTAAATGAATTTAATCCTCATTATTCGCATGGAGTGGTGTGCATAAATATTAAGTCAATAAAAGTAAAGTATAATCAGCAATTGGGTACATAGTGACTCAGTTTTTGGATCCCTCTTGCTTTTTATTCATTTTTTTTGTTCTTAATATTGAAAACTAATAAAAGCTGTAGCATGTCCAAGTAGATAAATGTCTAAAAGACAGGCATATATCACTCATGCATTGCAGACATAGCAACAATAAACAAATGTCCAAAAGAAGTGCACACATGCATAGGCAGGTATGGTCTACAACTGATCTGCAAAAGGTGTTCTGTAGTAAAAACATGGTAGCAGCCAATGATGCACTAAATAATAACATGAACAACATTTTAGATGAAATAAAAGAAATGGGAATGAAGGTTGATAGTAAATTGAGTTTTGGGCCTCAAGCTATGGTTATTATAAATAATGGTAATAGACTATTGGTTTTATACTTTTTTAAGCCATTAAGTTCAAGAGATCCTGTGCTATAAATCTAACTTTGCAAAATGCAAGTAGGAGCAAAAGGATGGAATATAAAAGCAAGTTTTGTTCAAGTACCCAGGACCAAATTACTACCATGCAGCCTCAGTAAACTAATGAAGGAAAATGCATAACGTGTGTAGTAACAATATTTATGTTAGACTGAGACTTCTAAATTTCTGTAGCATGAGTTAACACTCATGTGAGACAAGTTTTTCTTAAACCCCTATAAGCTGTAATAAGATAATCCATCAGTTTTAACATAAACTCTCCAAAGTGTTGACATGTATTACTATTTAGATGAGTTGGGAAGATTATTGGTTTGCTTTGTGGCAATCTATGTAGATACAATATTATGCTGTTTAACAAGAGTGTTATTGATGGGATGGGTGCATTGGTTGGTAATTACCAAATGTTTCTCAGCTTAGACCATCTAAGATTAAATGTCTGTGCCTGTTTACTACACTTTTTAAAATAACACACACACACACACACACACACACACACACACATATATATATATATATATATATATATATATATATATATATATATATATATATGGGTCTACTTCTAAATACCATAATCTCAGAATCCTGAACACCAAAATACCAAGACGAGAATCAAGAAACTTAAAATGTTGAACCGCATAAGTTTTCCCAGGGCAAGTAAACACTCACTCAACATGGAGAATTATGCCCTTTCTCTACTGTAGTGCGATTCTGGAGATGGTGTATTTATATATATATATATATATATATATATATATATATATATATATATATATATATATATATATATATATATATATATATATATATATATATATATATATATATATATATATATATAGTTTGGGGGGTGGGGGCATAGTCCCCACCTAGGTGGGTTTTAGATAGTGTGGTGTGGTTTATTGTTGTGTTGGGCTTGTGTTTACTTGCCCTGGGAAGACTTACATGGTTCGGCATTTTAAGTTTTGTGATTCTCGTTATATATATAAACCGAAACCAAGGTACAAAACACTCCAGTCAGATTGAAGTCAAAAATGTATTCCATGAGCCAAAAACAAATACAAGCATAAACACGCACTTAAATGCCACGTTTTCATGGGTAACACTTCATCAGATGCTAAAACCTATAAAAAATCCACCTTTTATCCAATAAACATTCACAAAGGTAACCAAATCCAATGCTGCTCTTAATTAAAACATTGAAACTACTTGAAGAACCTAAAACTAAAATAACACTTCAAATACCCTACACAGTATCCAGTCTGTTAAAATATAAGACTTTAAAGCTTGACAATGTATATTTAAAAGAGCATCTCAATATAGGTATAGTTCTAAAGGGTCTTTGACTATGGAAGTACCCTAATAATGTACAAGAAGGGTCAGACTTCCACAAAGAACTGCTTATTATTTTTGACAGACCCCGGGATTCATGAAGCTCTGCGCAAGGCCGGCGGTAGGCTTGCACTGACCGTGTGGCATGCGGATGGTGCAGTAGTGCCATATGCATATTAATGAAGGCGTGCTGCCGCCACATCCACGTGCATAGGAAATGTGTGCGAGTGCATGGGGCGTGTTGAAGCGCCGCATGGAGGCGTGGACATTACGGCTGTTTACGTGCAACCTAAAATGCTGAATATTACAGCCTGTCTGCAATAGTAATCACACCTGTCAGTGTCCATGGATACTGAAACGTATGCTAAGCATGCAAGACAGTTCTTGCGAACACAAAAATAAGAAGCAAACACAAATGCATGTAGCCGAATATTGAGTCCCCATCCCTCGAACAAATGACATTTAAAACCCCGTGCCCGTATTCTAATGCAGTGTTGATAGTTATACCAAGTGGAAGTGAAACGCATAGTGTTAGCATGCCGTCAATAGCTAAGTCTAGCCCAATGGTCAGGGTTACCACCTGTCCCACATTGTGAGGGACAGTACCCATCTGGGCAGTTGTGTCCATACCAAAACCATTATAAATGTAAAATATCCTGTGACCGTATGACATAATTATGTCCCACATCTCATGTACTAGTCACATACAATAGTTATTTCCATATGTAACATACCTACATGTTACAGGAAATAGAATAAGCAAGTAAATGAAACAGAAGAAGCATCTAAACTGCTACAACAATAAGCTTACATTTAGGTATAAAACAAAAGTACTATCCGTTGTACTGACCATGGGTATGTGTTGGCCTGTAAAATCTGATGTGTGTCCGGAATATATCCCATCCTGGCCATATGAAAAGGTGGCAACCCTACCATTGGTAGGGTGGCAACCCTACCAATGGTCAGAGCATTTGGCCAAAATCTGCCCATTTGCAGTCCAAGCCGTCCTTGTCAGGATGGGTCAAAGATAAACGGGTATTACCCGAGTCTACCTACCATGTCATTAAAGATAAGTATTTGTGTGTACCTATGTGTGTGATGTACAGCATGTGGAAGGTGAAAAATGCTAGGGTAGTCCTCACAACCATACAGGTACCAGAGATACGTAGTGTATGCAATGTGTTCCATTGACCGTGCCATGGGCCATCAACCAGAGAAGGGATGGATGGAGTGTGTGGAATATGGGTGTAGGGGGGGTGGGTAATGTAATAATCCGCAAAGGAGAGACTGTGTTGGATGCACAATAGGTGAACTGGAGGTGTATGAGGGAGCAGTGGGTGAATCAGAAAGAAACACAAAGAACAAACATACACATCTGCAATACAACCTGACAGGCCATACTGTAGAACATAATCACACAAACATATGAATATTAAAATGTGCGATACACATGTACAGAAACGTCATCGGCACATACCCACATAATGGTCTGGATGGAACTGAGCCATCCAACTACAACACACCTGGATGCATAATTGAATAACCATCATCCCCTCTACAGCACACAACCACCCCCTCCATTCCTGAACGTCCACCAAATCCAGCCATACTCGGGCTGCTATCTTGGTGCAGCCATATCTGCACATAGTGACCACTAGTCATATCTAGTAGGCAGTGTCACCGTAGGCAGTGTCAGGATTGCAAACTATGTATCCCTTGTATGTAAAACCCTATCACATTTTCGTAAATCCAAAAAAATCGAAGGTTATTGGCTTGTTCAATTTTTGGATATTCCTCATGGGATAAGTATCCTGTGTAAACATCAGACTTGGTATCACGACACGATGTCCAGTCCTGTAGACATCTGGACACAAGTTGTATGTGCAGTAGTGGTTCACGAGACTGCTCAGCCTCCAGCCGGTCATGCAGAACCTACTACCCGGGATCAAACACCTGCCCATGATGCATGGCTCTCCACATGAATTATCGAGAAAATATGCTTTACACATTCGCATAGTGGCAGTTGGATATAGGGTGATTAAGGTGATGACATAAGCAGGGTACCTCCTGTCCCACTTTGTGAGGGACAGTTCCTGTTTGGGTAGGCGTGTCCTGACCAAGAATGATGCAATGGCAAATGTCCTGTGATTGTAGGAAATAACCATGTACCATATTTCATGTAACAGCTGCCTAAAACAGTTATTTCTGCATGTAAAATATGTAAATCTTACAAGAAACAGAATAAGAAACTAAACTGCTACAGGAATAAGCTCTCATCTAGGAAAATAATTAAAGTTCTAAACCCTGTACTGACTGTGGGTATGTGTTGGCCTAAAAAAATCTGGTGTGTCCCAAATATATCCCTTCCTAGACATATGAAAATGTGGCAACCCTATCAATGGTGAGAGCATTCACACAATAACTGGCCAGCCTCTTAATCCCTCCTAAAGCCAGTGACCTTCGGAGGAAAGGTGTTGAATGACACTTGAATGGATACTGACAATAATTAAGAGTAATAGACGCTTTTAACTTCAGAAAATAAGTATTAATACATATGCTCTGAATCTGTCAACATGTTTCAAGTTAATAGTACTAATATTGTAAAAGTGTCCTTGCTTTGTCCCTGTCACTGTTGAAATTAGTCCCTGAGTGTTTGAGAGGTCCATACACATATGTACACCAACCAACTGTCACATTTGTTGCCAGTACTATTGAATACCTGTAGTGAAGTCATATATCCTAACTGCCATCCATGCAGAATGTACCACAGATGGTGTAGTGGTTAAATCGGTAACTAATATGTGTCTGTTTCTGGATCCAAGCCATGTAAGGGCTGCTAATTTTATCAGAAAACATGCCCCCACCACCCTGCATTATGTACTGCTGACATAATAATCTGGTCAGAGGTGTCCAAAACCCCTGCATCTGTAAACACATGTAGAAAGTTAACATTGGGTCTAACTCTGTTCATGTGCTAATTCTGACTTTTAAATGGGTACAGGGCAGTTCTGGTCGGGTACAGGGCAGTTCTGGTCTCCAGTCGGACAAGCCTTAACCCGGATGACCAAATGAACACCCTGACAATCAAACACACGTATGTGCCAAGACTATAAGCGTTGGAGTTCTGAATATCCTTGGAGTGAGTAAACATGCATCACAGGTCCAGAGCAGTAGGGAATAGGGAATGTTGCATGTGTAGTACTGCAGTTTTCCCAGCAGGAGAATGGATGCCTGCTGTGTAAGTGAAGCGTTGAGGCATATGTTAGGGTAGCTATGAACCATGGGTATACATATAAATGAAGCAGAACAGCAATAGTGCAGTCGTTAGAGCATCCGCCTAACGTAAAGGCATTCCCGGTTCAAATACGACTATAGCACATATCATTTTCTTCTGGAATGAATGTCTCTGTGCTGTAAAGCCAACATTTAAACATGTAAAGATGAACATGTTTGACCGCAACTGAGCTACAAAATATAAGTATTTTTTGATTATTTTAACAGATTACTGTTTTTATAATTTAATATATATAAAGCACTTTGTCTATTCAGAATCTTCAGAAATCTTTTTCTGTTTAAAAACTTTCATAGCTTGTTGTCTTAGGCTATTGTATAAACTGAAACATTTACTCTGTGTAATTATCTCTTGGCTAGTGGGGGCTGGTTCTTTTGTGTTCTTGTAAAAAAAAGTTGTGTTTCTGGTCTTTGGTGCAGGCTGGAGAAGTTGTTTGACCGCAACTGAGCTACAAAATATAAGTATTTTTTGATTATTTTAACAGATTACTGTTTTATAATTTAATATATATAAAGCACTTTGTCTATTCAGAATCTTCAGAAATCTTTTTCTGTTTAAAAACTTTCATAGCTTGTTGTCTTAGGCTATTTTGTCCCACCCTCCCTCCCTGTTGGTGTCTTGCTCTTATACTTGGTGGCTTTGCAGTTGCCCGCCCCTACTGTGACACACCTCCCAGTCTAGTGTCATTAGCTCATTCTTCTTAATACAGAGAGAACATTTGATAAGGCCTTCTGTTCCTCCTTTTACCTTTTCAAAAAGTAAAACAAAACTTTTTTTCTTCTTTGCCTGAACCTTCTTGTGTTCTGACTGTCCTTCTCAAACATATTGGAAATATACAGTATATTTCAGAGCACTTGTTATAACTGTATTTGCTATAACTGATTTAAGTATTTATCTCTGGCTTTTTGAATATTTACTGCTTAGCGACTGCATCTTAGCCTGTTTATACAGCTCTGCATTCTATTTAAACTGTTTTTGTGTTGATTAACTGTTTTGCACTCTTAAAAAGTTATTTGTTGCTTAATTTTACCTGTAGGCTAACACACTCAAGTGTGCTAGCCACTAAAAGCATTTATAGCATTTACTGTCTGTTTTTTCCTTGTCTCTGTAAAAAAAAAAAAAAAAAAAAAATCTTGTTTTCCCACCTTACTGAACTAGAGTAGTCCAGTTTCAGAGTTGCTGATCCCTGGGCTTTGTTTTTAGTTCCTGTTACTGATCCATTGCCTTATTAGGAAGGAGGGAAGCTTCTTTGCTTACCAGTGGGAGTGGGAAGCACTGAGTAGCCTTTTTGTCCGAATTGGTGAAGTTTCAGCCAGAAACTAGTAGTCTATTGGTCGTTTTGGGCCAATTCCTAGCTCCTTTCAGCCCCCTGCTATAAAACACGCTAAACACGTGTTTTCCAGCTTGTACCAACTCTGCACAGATCCTCATGGTGGCCTGCAGAGTGATCCAAGCAGCAGAGAGCTAAAAGAGTGACTTTCTACCAGATATAAGTATTTTTTGTGGCTTTCCCACTGTTATTAAGCTAGCGACTGCATTTCGCCTGTTTTACTGCTACTTTAAGTGATTTCTGCATTTTACACTGTTTATTGCACTTTAAGTTACTAATTGTTGCAAATTGTTTCTGTAGGCTACACACTAAAGTGCGCTAGCCGATTTACAGCATTTATAGCATTTACTGTCTGTTTTTTCCTTATCTCTGTAATAAAACAAAAAATCTCTTGTTTTCCCACTTTACTGAACTAGAGTAGTCCAGTTTCAGAGTTGCTGATCCCTGGGCTTTGTTTTTAGTTCCTGTTACTGATCCATTGCCTTATTAGGAAGGAGGAAGTTTCTTTGCTTACCAGTGGGAGTGGGAAGCACTGAGCGGCCTTTTGTCCGATTTGGTGAAGTTTCAGCCAGAAACTAGTAGTCCATTGGTCGTTTTGGGTCAATTCCTAGCTCCCTTCAGCCCCTGCTATAAAACACGCTAAACTGTACTGCTGATCTAACCAGCATATCCTATAACTGAAAAGTTCATCTCTACTTGATTCCCAAGTAGACTATTCTCTATCTGTAAAGCCTAGCACTTACTCCTACAGTACTTGCACCTTGATAAAGCACTCTTATTATAGATAGTACCCCACCAGCCCAAAACCCACTTCCCGGAGTCCTTTGAAAGTTCTTTATCTACTACTTCTAGTATGTCGAGGGATCAGTTGCTAGTGTCCTCTCCAGCTCAACTGGTGAACCTGGGAATATTGAGGCAATGTTACAATTGCCTCATGTACACAGACAATCCTCTCCTTCTCCCACAAAACACAAATACATGCGAGAGATGCAACTATACGGCCAAACTGGAGGCTGAGCTCTCTCAACATAGGACTGGCAAGACCAGACAGGAGGAGAAGGCAACCACACACAATACATACCCAGTCACACATGGTACCATCACAACTTCAAATCATACACATACTCACACAAAGACATACTCGGAGGCTCTGGTCAAAAATTTACCAAAACAGCAGAGGCCACCAAAGCAGACACCCAAACAACTACCACCTCACGACCCAACACATGCAACACATAGACCACACAGTCAGAGTGTCAAACAGTCACAGCCCTTAAGGCCAAACAAAATGCCAGACACACTTGTCATTGGTGATTCCATAGTCAGGCACACTGACGTCCGCTCACCAGACTGAGTAAGGAGAAGGTCACAGTAAGCTGCCTGTCGGGCTAGAATCCGCCACATAACGCAAGCACTCAGGTCTCACAACGGGAGGAACAAGTACGACCCAGTCATTGTCCACGCTGGTGTCAACGAACTGAGACGGACCTGCTTGGACTACATGAAAAGGGACGCCGAGGAGCTCTCTGATTATGTAGCCCAGGCAGGTATGACCCTGACCTTGAGCAGTATCCTACCTTCACCTAGAATGATGCCACAATACAGTGATAAGATGATCAGCTTTAATAATTGGCTTAAATTCTGGTGTCATTCAAAGGGGATCCAATGTCTGTCTGCCTGGGATGACATGCTGGACAAGCCACGCTGCTTCCAAGGGACGGCTTGCACCTGTCACCCTGGGCTTCCGGATATTGGCAAAGGCTCTTGCCACCCCATAGTGCCTTTTTAGGCAAGGCTCAAATTCTAAACCTACCACCCTAGAACACCAAAAGGAAAAAACTAAGGGTAATGCTGCTCAATGCCAGAAGTCTCAATCTCAAGATGCACGCACTCGAGGCCCTTCTCAATATGGAGAACATCGATGTCTGTGCTGTGACAGAAACCTGGTTCAAGGCTCCTGAGAGCACCCCAGCACTAACAGGTTTCACCTCATATCATGCCCGCCCCAAAATCCGGACAACACCAAGAAAGGAGGGGTGTCCATATTCATAAAGGACACCCACACCTCAAGGTTGGTGGCAACGCACGATGCATCGGAGACCATCCAGGTGCAATTAACCATAGGCAAGACTGCTCTGCAATTTGTAGCATGTTACAGGCCACCCTCTCAAACTCAGGAACCTCACATGGCCTTCCTGAAAACATTGGAGGGGATAAATGTATCTCCAAACACCATCATACTAGGTGACTTCAACTACCCTAATATAGACTGGGAACACTACTCAAGCCCGAACACTCTAACCCAAAGATTCCTGGAGTTCATAAACTCAAATGCCATGGAACAACTAGTCACCATCCCCACAAGAGGTGAAAACATACTTGATCTCATCATCACGAACATGGGATCAAAATGTTCAACACCGAAGTATACCCTCACTGGTGAGATCAGATCATAAACTAATCTCGCTGGAGGTCCTCATCCCGCCCACCTGAAACAAAAAGACCACAGTGAAAAACTTCTCAAAAGCCGATTTCACACTTCTAAAAACTAGTGTGGTCTCCTTTAAGGCCCCTGAGCCAGTGGTAAACATTACTCAAACCGCTGAATCACTTACAAATGCCTTCTACCAGCACCTACAGGACTGCATGGATCAGGCAGTCCCAAACAAAACTAAGACTCTCTGTACCAAAGGCAAGCGTCCAGTCTGGTGGACCCCAGCCATAAACAAGCTCTACAACAAAAGGAGGAAGCTACTACAAGATAGAGCAAAATCCTTGAAAGGTAAGACACCTTTGATCATTATAAGTAAAAAACTAAGAGCTCTCATAAAATCATCCAAGGCAAATTTTGAGAGAAAAATCGCCAAGGACTCTAAAGACAATCATAAGGCCTTCTTTAGCTATGTTAGAAACCTAGGAGGAAACTCCCAGATATGCTCAGAATTAGTTCAAAATGATGTGAAAATTACTGAACCTACACACATTGCTAACATACTGGCTGACAGGTTCAGTGCAAACTTCCCCAAAAGGAGAGATATCTATTCCAGAGGATTGTAGCCCCCCAAACATCTCCAACGCCCAGGTGAGAACTGCCCTCACTAAGGCAAAAACACAGCATCCATGGGACCGGATGGTGTCCCCGGCTGTGTGCTTCATGAACTCAACGAGGAATTAAACCCACAGTTAGGACAGCTGTTTAATCTTAGCCTCACCTCAGGATACTCCAAGGAGTGGCGACGGCGACTGTGGTCCCACTTCATAAGGGCGGTGCCTCCACAGACCCTGGAAATTACCGCCCCATTAGCTTGACAAGCCTTATCTGCAAAGCCATGGAGAGGATCATAATGGAACTCATAAATAAAGACATAGGGAACTTGCAGACTTTGGATCCAACCCAGTTTGGCTTTGTCAAAGGCAGATCCTGCCTCTTAAACTTGGTTGACTTTTTGAGACAGTCACCAAGGCCATTGATAAGGGAAACGGACTCGATACAGTCTTCCTCGACCTCGCAAAGGCCTTCACACAATACCCCACTCAGGTATCATCGAAAAACTCATCAGCTTGAATGTAAACCCATACATCACAAGATGGGTTGCAAACTGGCTAAGCTACAGAACCCACAGGGTCAGAGTTGCTGGAGCCATGTCAGACTCAAAGCCTGTCACAAGTGGTGTCCCACAGGGCTCAGTCCTGGGTCCACTCTTGTTCGGCATCTACTTTTCTGAAGTACAAGCAAACACAGGAGGGTTATGGCTGACAAAGTTTGCAGATGACTGCAAACTGGGCGCCATAGTCGAAAACACATCTGACACAGATATCCTCCAGAAGGGCCTCACAGAAACGGATAACTGGTGCCAGAGCCATGGCCTGAAGTTAAACGCCAAAAATGCATAGTCATACCCTTCGGGAAAAACAAGGTTACCCCTAGCTACCATATAGGTGACAATCCACTGAGCACAGAAAAAGTCATCAGGGATCTGGGGACCCAAGTTGACAGTAGTTCTTTCGCTTTGACACTTGCTAAAGTAGTTAGGAAAACCTTCTATATCGCCCACCTGATCATGAAGGGATTCACATCTAGATCAAGGGAGGTCATCGTTCCCATGTACTCATCACTCATTAGACCTATGATTGAGTACAATGCCCCATTCGGAATGTATCTGACCAGACACCTGATGCAGCTTGAAAGGCCCCAAAAGTTCCTCACCAAAAGGATAAAGGGTCTCAAAAATATGTCTTATGCTGCCCGACTGAAAGAACTCCAGCTTTATTCAGTCTCATACCGCTTGCTCAGAGGTGACCTGTGCCTGACATATAAGGCCATGTCAAACCCAGATTTGATGAATATGCTTCACCTCAAAAAATCTAGATCCCTCAGAACCACAAGGGCGGGAGACTTAAACCTTGACACGGTTATAAATAGAACGTGCTGGAGGGACAGATTCATCACCCAGAGACTCCCTATGCTGTGGAACAAAATCCCGGTACATGTGAGGCAGAGCACCTCGCTGGCCTTGTTCAAGAGGAATCTTGACCAATGGATGGGAGATCGCAGATATACCCCAGGGATTACTTCAGTGTCACTGCTTGACAGAGGCACAGAAAAATGATAGGCATAGTTTTTATTCAAACTAAAGGGGTGGCGAAAGCCACATAACTATGGGCTAGGCGTATAAATGCCCTTGGGCAGATAGCCTAGTATGAACCTATGAACCTATGAACCTATGTGTTTCGCATGGGGCCATTAACCGAATTCCTAAAATCAAAGTGGTACTGTCGTAATGAATAAGGCACATGTAAGGAAAGAAGTGGCAGTAAACATATGTAACTCACAGTAAGCATATGCGAGTGTGCCTGAGCGGATGTAAGCAGCTCCCAGCATAGCAAATGTACAGATGTAAATATATATATATATATATATATATATATATATATATATATATATATTACACACACACGCACACACAGACATGAAATATATATATATATATATATATATATATATATATATATATATATATATATATATTGTAAGAATGAACGCCGTAAGAATAAAGCATACACAAGGGCTGTTAAGGGAATCTAGAGCAACTAAGGTATTATATAGTGCTTGCAGCGTATGTCAGATAAAGCTGCCCAAGGGTGAGCAGAGCACCGCTATTCACACCAGAGGCAGGGTTCTATCAGTGGGCATAATATCGTTGAACTGCTACATCTACATTACACACAGACAGAATGTAGTTCATGTTGTGACCACCTACACTTGTAACCTGCAAATGGCCGTAATCCATAACACCAGGAAAGGCACCTATGTGCAAATATAAATGGCGGGAGACCCTGTGAATACACGAGGTGGTACAAAATGTGTGTAGGGCCCCAAATGCTCTGGAGAGGGCAATGTGTAAAGGTGTGTCATGGCTGCTATATCAGGTGGATAATGGCTGTTACGTGTGGAAACTCAACACGGGTGGGGTGGAGAAACTATGACTATGCGATTATGGATCCAGGAGTGCCAGGGTTTGTTATTCTGGTTCCAATGGACCAGCCCGCGTAGGTCAGCTAGTACGTAATAGTTATATATGCATACGCACATGCAGACAACAATATGTTGAAGTACATTCTCTGTAACACATGCACTCCATTTATTGACATAAATAATATGAATGTGCACAGACAAACAAATACAGTAGCTGGAATAATAGGCTGTGCAGACAAGGAACAGGTCAAATGACACTGTATCACATCACAATTACCATCGGTACTCCATACATGAACATATTGTGACATATGTCCGCTGTATAACGTGCTAAATACCGATTACAAGTTAACCGGAGTGAAGTGTAGGTATCATAATGACTAAGGCAATAGTATGCAGTTGAAGCAGTTATAAAACCCAGTACACATGTGTAAGTATGTATGGCCTGGAAATGTATTGATCAACGGACACACAGATGTATATCTGTATATATATATATATATATATATATATATATATATATATATATATATATATATATATATATATATATATATATATATACACAAATATAGATATATACACATAAATACACAAAAAAAAAAATATATATATATATATATATATATATATATATATATATATATATATATATGCGTTACTGTAGATATACACATGTACATAATTAGGTTACGTTACATGAATTACGGGTAACATATGTTCAGACTGGGCATATGTTAGTGGGAGGTCCAATAAACAAACGTTTACCTCCCACACCTCCCCAGCTAGGCCGGTGAGACATACAGACATGCAGTAAAGGTAAATACACCACTGTTTTCTAGAACACCGGCAGGAAAATGCCAGTGGGAGAGATCTGCAAGGTCTACACTTTAAACATGGATCACAGGGTCCCTTGCGGGACATCAAAAATTCGCCATACAGGCAAACCTATGATGATTGACGCGACCAGGATGGAACTGTACATGGACTGACAAAATGTATGACATGTGTCCTGAGATGGGGAGAGCGGGTAGTGTGTAGGGGTGTGTTCATACCCCAGCTGCTCACACAGTAAGTATGAGTCATGAGTGTTGTACAGGGGTGTCAGGTAGGGGAATCATGGGTATGCAATAATGGGCCTAAGTGTGCAGGTGTTGGTTGGCAGAGATGTATTAGGCCCGCCCCGTGGAAGTAATTAATATTCCTATGTGGGCACAGCAGACGCTCATACCTCCCAAACCTGAAGAGCATATCTACTGGATAGTCCGTAAACCATTGGGGGAACACATAGGGAATATATCAGTGCCCTGCACCTGATTATCATGGATGTCCGTGATTATGAATCAGAATCTAACACAGTCCTAACTAAACACTTCCAGAACTAGTGATGTTAGGTGGACAGGTGGCAGAATACACGTAATGACTAATGACAACATGTATGAGTCATAAACAGCATGTACCTCGACAAATGAGAATGAATACATATGCCCTGTAACTGTCAATGTGTCAGGTTAATAGAACAAATCATCTAAATGTGTCCCTGAGGCTGTTATGCAGTGTCCCTGATACAGTGTTCATTCTCCCCATTCGTATGTGAGGCCTGCTAATGACGGAAAGTGCATATTCCGCCGACTACCTTAGGTAGATGATAGCATAATAGTTTGGGGTTACCACCTGTTCGCCTTTGTGAGGGACACTCCCCTCTGGGCAGTTGTGTCCTGCAAAATGAATGTTATTATGGCACATGGCCTGTGATTTCAGGGAAAGAATCCATATATTGTCTGTAGTGGTTGCATAAAAAGATTTTGTTGAGTCTGAAATACCTAAATGTTATAGGAAACAGTATTAGCAACTATAATGCTACAAGAATAACCTTTACTTATGCAAACCGGTGAAGTAGTCAATTTTCTACTGGCTGTGGGTATGTGCTCCCTTGCCAAATCTGACATCTCTACATATAGGGCTGCCATCTTTCCAAATGGCCAAAGTGGGACCTGCTCCATAGAAATGTCAGACGTACCAGGTCAGAACATATCTACAGCCGTGCATAGTATAGAAATATATGTATTAGCACAAATCAAAGCTTAGTCTAGCAGCAGTCAAGTTGCTTATGCTACTTCACATAACATATAGAAGTGTAATTTATACCATAACTGTTACATGCAACTATTAGAGAAATGTAGAATATAATATTGTCTTGTATGCCTAGATTATTCTTGCATGACACATACGCCTAATGAAGGACTGTCCCACGCAAAGTGGGACAGGTGTTAATCCTAAAGTCTCACTTTGGCCAATTTAAAAGGTGGAAAACCTACAATAGGTATGCGGTAGCATGACCTGGCAGATGGATGCGGTTCCCAAAACACATTTACTTGTCTGCATTACAGAGTATCGGTTCACATGTATCAGTCAGATGGGAGCAGATTGTATGAGGAACACGCATATAATATGATTAACTCACTGGACAGGCAGCCGATTCCGTACAGTCGAACACCATGCCGTCGCCTAATGGTCAGCCATACCTGATACTGTAATCATGTAGTCAGATGTAATAGGCATCACAAGGGATCGTGCCCACCCAGTGTGAGTGACAAATGCAAGCACCAATGTCAGTGCATGTGCAAGTGAGGGAGCGAGCAGGTGTAAGCGTGTTTGGCTACCAGTATGTGAGTATTGCACTGTTAAAGAAATGTGGAATCTAAACAAGTATAAGAAGCTGTAACCAGAGGTCAGCAGTGCTTAACACTGCGCAAACCCACGCACAACCGCTCCCAACTGCTGCAATGTGCCTTACTCACTCCGTATCCAATAGCCTTGTTCTGGCCACAAGCAAAGAACTGTCCTTTGCAAGTGTTGGTAGCAACACCCTGCGCACACAGCTAATCTGAATTACCAATACACCATGGCAAATATACAGACAATAGACAGTACCACACACACACATACCATACAGCACAGTCATCCAACAGTATAGCAATGTACCGGCAGATATGTCCGGACCACTGGTGTTTGCAGATCTGGCTGTCTTGTGTTTAAGTGTGTGAGCATGCCCAGTATGACCATTATGCATGTTGTCGACTGACATTACCGTCATACCTTCATGTGTTTGATCATGCCCAGTATGGTCAACTGGATCGCATGTGTTACATGTCCAGATAGTCAGTACTGTGGTGCTGACCCCTGCGTTGTACACTGACAGGTGGCATGCTGTGTCTGCAGGGTATCCATAGCTGGTCATGTGGCATTGACTGTTGCTACATTTCTGCACAGCGTGGGGAGACATCCAACTGTATCTACATTCCTACACAGCACCAGGGGGGAGTGCACATGACTGTTCCATGTGTACGTTGGAAGGGGGGCACAGCTGACAGTTGTACACTTTTGCTACTACTGTACTGGTATGTCAGGTACTCCATTTCAGTGTGTGGACCTACCTAATGTTCTGGCTAGAGGCATACCAGTGTACTCCAGATTCTAGCTTTAATTACCAACATATTGGTTTCAGACGTCCTAGCCTTCACAACCTACATCCAACTGCCTGGCCTGCTGTAGTCTGTCTGTGTGTGTCTGTGGGGGAGTGAGGTCATCCATTGGACATATTCAGAGGCCATTGTACAGCATTTGTCTGTGTTGGTCTTCACCTGTCCAGCTGGTTGAGATTTGTGTGGGCTGTATAGACACACATGATGTTCAGCCCATAACCAGCAGTGGGTTAGGACACCCTGTGTACTACTGGCTACTATTGTGACCTCGGTATGTGCTACAGATGTCATGGTGCCACTATGGACGTGTACTGTCCGCTGCCCTAACATTTGGCCACCGAATTCCCTTGCATGCTCACATCCATACCATAGCTACAGGTAAAAACACATGCTAATACAACTGCCAATTGGTAGGTTGATTGACTTACCTTGAGGGTGTGCCAGACCTGAGGATGGTGCTGGAGGGCTACCTATACATGGCTGAGCACAGGTAGTGTCATGTTTGGCATCCCTTTTACTGTCTGTGCAAGTCAGAGACGGTGACATTCCCTGGGTACCTACTGCGTCAGTGCATATGCTATGCATTGCCTCTTTGCCAAGGCCAAGTCATACTGGGCACGCCTCCGTTCGCCTACTGGGTCCGGCTCAGGTACTTCCTCCTCCGAGTCACTCTGTGCCTGTACAGGCCTTATTTACTTATTTATTTATTTATTCATTCATTTATTTATTTATTTATTTATATTTGTTGACCGGGAGTGTCCAACTGGACGTAGGTCCATTTTCAGCAGAGGCCCAGGGAGAAAAGCTCCACAGTTAAATTAAACAGACAGTAGTTACATTTGGATTACATAGCAATTAACAATTTACATAGCAATTACTTACAGCATATTTAAAGATGAAGAACATAGTACATCAGTAGACAACTAGAATCTTTATCTGTGAAGTGCATAACAGACATTAACAAATGTTACAATAATAAGTTCCTGCTGTATAATAAGTACTAGGCTTATGAGCATCTGAGCTTGCTATAATCAAGGTAGTTAGTGGAGTGGAAAGAAAGGTAGTGGTTGGATGGGGTGGGTGATATTAGAGTGGGAGTTGCAAGGGCATAACCAGCATGTTTTTAGGTATGCTTTTAGTAAAGTTTTGAAGTGGGTGCATGATGGTATGGAGGTAATTGTGGCATTGGTGGGGGGCTGTGTGGCCCTGCCCCATGCTGTTCCTGCTGCAACTGTTTACACAGGATCATATTATGTAGCATAGCACATACCATAACAATTTGGGTGCATGTAGCTGGTGAATACTGCAAGGCTCCACCGGATATGTCCAGACACTGGAACCGTGACCTAAGCATCCCAAACACATGCTCAATTATATGTCTTGCCTGTGCATGTGCCTCATTATGGTGTAGTTGTTCAGTTGTGTGTGCATTTCTGTTGGGTGTCATCAGCCACGGATCCAGTGGGTACCCAGCAACCCCCACTAGGTGACCATAGGGGATGTCCATATTGGCAAAGGTGTGGTACAGCTGCATCAGATGCCATATATCAGAATCATCATAGCTTCCAGGGCAGCCAGCACACACATTCAGTATAATTCCCTAGGCCCTACTCCGCTCACTGGGTGGTGCTTTGATGCATACGTGCATGCAGGCTATAGCACCCACTACCCCAGGGTAGTCTGCCATTTGGTGGAAGAGACGCATATTGCTGGTCAACACCTCACGTGTGTTGAGGAAATGTACGTGCTCACTGGCATGTGGTGACATGACATCTAGGAACTGGTGGAATACTCTGGATGCAGATGCCTGTGAGATCCCAATGATATCCCCAGTTGTGCTTTGGAAGGTACCTGAGGCATACTTCAAGGTGGGTGACATCATCAGCAATGGAAAAGACACCGATAGGGATTGTATGGAGTGTGAGCAGGTCTAAAAGCATATTACTGTCCCCAGGCAGATGGAGACAAACACACGCCAGTGGAGTGATCAGGACAACTGCCTATCTATGGACCACTATTACAACACTACATAGATACGAGACGTGCCACAGACACTACACCTTTCAAGACTGTCAATATGACCTTCTAGGAATGCAGACATCGATATGGATGCTGACAGTTATGATGTACATACCTGTGAACCAGTGTGTTCAATGTAGGAATCCATCCTGAAGTGGGGTATGGCCATCTGTTGCCTGGACAACCACTATCTCTATACAGGGTTACAATGGCCATGCCCATACACATAGAGGAACATAACTGACATAAGGTGTCACTGGGCATGCTCACACACTTAGTAGCGCACGTTCGTTTGGAATGCACTATGTGTCCATCTATACAACGTTATACTGGCATGCTCACACACTTAGTAGCAAAAGGCTGTTTTGTATGCACTCTGATACTAAACACGGAAGGGCAAGTGTGTCGATAATTATCATTGTTAGCATGAACGCTGCACTACATATATCTGACACCGGTCTTCTACACAATGTCTGCTGCTGTCCGTCACCTTAGATGTACCAATCTAAACCTGGCACACTAATACCACCCGTGGTGTTGTCCTGCTAGGAGTGGCTACTTCGCTCATATAGTGCCATTCATAGACAAATGTCCTGAGACCAGGTTAACACCCTGACACCTAGAGGACAACTACATTGTATGTGTGTGCTAAACAGTGCTAGTGTGTGTAGCGTTCGTAATCACAGCTGCCAATCTAGATCCAACAATGGGGAATACTGACATCTGTGCAGTGAGGAACACCTGGCTGAAGGCTCAGTTGTGTACAATAGCACTACCACCGTATACCTCAGATACAGACATGTGGGCCATAACACTGTTACGGACCGCTCCAGGTGGTGGTGTCCTCATGTACATGAAGGCCACTCATATGTACTGACCAGTACACCCTCAAAAGCCATCACAAATGTGTCAGGTGCGGATCACAGTGTCAAAAGCTGCATTCTAGGATGTAGTCCTCAGACATCACCATGTCCTTGGTCCAGCAACACACATCCATACATGTGGCAGAACATATATAAGTACAACACCATATGACCCATGACCAGTGGACTGTACTGACACAGTTGCATCATGTGTTATGCAATGCAATGATACCACTGTTCATAACCAGGTCGGCTGTACACATAACAGGGGCCCTGGGTCATATACAGCTGTAACAGATGACTGTTGCTGTACACCAGTAAACACACTCATGTTTGGATATGACATACATGTATCTGCCATGGAAATGTACATGCCCCACACACACACAACACATATATATATAGCATAGCTGTTGCTGTCCTTCATGCAGACAGGTGGCTACAGCAATTGCATACATGCACATGGAAGGTAGGTCCATGGCTGTTAAATGCTAACAGTACATACGGTGTGATAGTAATGTTGACTGAGTTAACATTCCCTCTGTACTGGTTACCCATGACAACTATGATATCATACAACAGTCCATGTGTCATGTATGTCATCACACATGTCCACCAATTGCAATGCTTACAAACATGGCTAAATGACAGGAATGTAGGACCTACACACATGTACATGTAGTGGTGTGCATTCAGCTACCATGCGTGTGCTGTGGACCTACACACATGTACATGTAGTGGTGTGCATTCAGCTACCATGTGTGTGCTGTAGCTATTGTTTGCAGGTGATCTGTGTCTTACTACAACATGCAGTTGCAATGCAGCCCCATCATTGCCAACTGTATATGGTGAAATACTGACAGTACGGTAAGATGTACATCAGGTATGGATGGGTGTGTGGACATAAAGTGGTGGGCCAACTTTGCAGATGGATGTTTGCTGAAGACAGCTTACAGGTGTGTCAGAAGCTGTCCTACCATAACATGGGCAAACACTAAGCTATGTTTCTGTTAATTTAAGGGGAAGACATACAACCTACACAGCGGTCAGGGTGTCACTGACTGTAAATCACTTGACACCTGTAACACTTAAGACCTCCCGTGAGCATATATCAGCACAATTGCCAAAGGTAGCATCGGTACACATTGTAATGCGGGCAATACTGCTGCATGTCTGTCATACGTATCATAAGATAGCAGGTGTTTGATTCACAGTACTGCCATGTGTGTTTGCTTGTGTGTCCATATATGCCATGTATGGTGGGGAATACATCCCAATTGTTACACACCCCTGTACACTGTTGTAGAGATCTGTACATACTGCAGTGTAGTAAGCAAGACATAGGCAGGGGTGGGTTGTGTATCACACATATGTGAGCTATCTGTATGTGCATGACATAGGTGCATTCAGTTGTGGACTCCACAGTGTGTGTGTGTGTGTGTGTGTGTGTGTGTGTGTGTGTGTGTGTGTATGTATGGATGTCTGGTCCATGGAGTGAAGATGTATTTTACCATAGTGAACAGCTAGGACCCCTAACCCCTCCAGGTGATGCAATCTACTACCCTGTTGATGCCATTGATCTTAGGCATTACTGACTACCAGTACATGTTTATTCTTTGTGTCACGTCATGTGGGTGCACAGTAATGTAATGTTGATTACCACATCGGCAGGGGTCCTCACTTCAACACTATCAAGTGTGTGTGTGTGTGTGTGTGTGTGTGTGTGTGTGTGTGTGTGTGTGTGTGTGTGTGTGTGTGTGTGTGTGCGTGTGTGTGTGTGTGTTACAGTGTCGTTGACCCCGTGAGTGTGGGCATGTTACTGTGTCTGAATACATGTGTGCGAATACCTGTGTGTGTGTGTGTGTGTGTGTGTGTGTGTGTGTGTGTGTGTGTGTGTGTGTGTGTGTGTGTGTGTGTGTTCTCATCCTGTAATGTGAATGTGTATTACTGCTACACAGTGAGGCCTCAAGCTATCAACTGGCCTCTACTCTTGTCATCAGCTAGACCGCTATGTAAACTCCCTGCCCCATGTAACTGTACCTGTGATGACACCTGGTATGGATGTCACATCTCTAGCCACTGTAGCTTAGTACACAGCTCACATGCTCCTGGATCAGTAGATGTGTAGACATCTTTGGAATGTCAGCCTTTCTAACAGTGAGGTTGAAGCTACGTATAGCATGCTGGTATTGCCATACATGCCTGTGAGTAGTCCACATTTACACATGGGAAACTGCAAACATTGGTACTCAACGGCACATGCAATTAGACCTGAAGGAGGGAAGCAGGACATCATTACCAACATGCTGTTACTGTTGTTACAAAGACACATACTGTGAACAGAAAACAATGCATTCTAAACCTGTACTACATGGTATGTCTGCTGCTTGTCAACAGTACACAACAATTGTAATCTACACTTATCTCCCTATTCTGTTCATCCTGTGCATCAGACCATATGAGCATGTCCCTGCACTGATGGTATGGATGACAGGGATGCGGCACTGGCATCATCATATGCACAGGGTGATAATGTTTGCCAGGGGCCTAGGCTGCACCAGTAGATGACATCATGTGTGTGGGTTAGGGCCTGTGATCTAATTGATCATGTGTGGTTGTTATGCATGTGAGTGTTGCGGTGCCCTACAGATGTTTCTGTTGTGTGCATGTATGTGTGCACACAGTTCTGCCATGTGTCTGGCCTACACAGGGGTAGTATTGACAGCTCCAGACTGTACAGACCAGGATTTACAGCTCATGGTGTTCGGCCACAGACACGTGACCTGTGCCTGCCAGGCGTTGCACGGGCACTACCAGGCAGAGGTACAGATTGGGTACTGTCCAATGACACATGTCCACTGTAACCATGTCCCCGTTGGGACCATCCAGGGCCATGTTCACATGGCCTGCTGTGTCCTGGTGTGCACAGCACAGCACCAGCTACACTGCTGCTGCTACCGCCACTATGGGAGTGGGCATGTGAGATAGCTTGTTCATGTAGACCTGCACCAGGTGATGTATCTGGCCTACATCGATGTGCCCTATGCCTATCTCCTACCAGATGTTCCAGCACAGACAGCTCATGCTCGCGGATTGTCATGCCACGGTCAAGGATTCCAACCATGTCACCCAATCGTCTGTCCAAAACATCAGCAATCTGCTGTTGAGCATTTGCCAATGCCTGGATGTTGCCGTTTAAAGAATGGATAGCAGCCCTCTGAAGCCTCTGCCCTTCTCTGTTCTACTGTTCAGCATGTGCCTGTTCTGCCATTACAGTCTGAAACATACGTCTGGTGACACCAGGTGCTGCACTCTGTCCTGCAGGGGCATGTCAGCCAGAGGTCCTTTTATGAGCAGCACTAGCCAAATGCCTGTGTGGCACATCTCCAGTCATTTGACTGACACCATGGTGTGAATACACACCTTCCGTAGCCACCAGATGTTCCTGTTCCAAGCTACTACACGCTAACTGTCCTTCCTCTATGGCCACCGGTGATGGGGTATGTGTTGGCATGAGAACTGTGTGCGGGGATGAGGGGGGTATAGCTGGAATGGCAACCAATGGCACAGAATTAGCCCCTGACAACCCTGCCTGAGCCTCAAGCATATGTTCATCATCACTGCTAGAGTCTGTGGGGACACTAACATCAGATGGACCGCAGTAGGATAACGCACCTACATCACCTGCGAAGGCAAACAAACACTCTACATTACAATATAGAGACACACACACACACACACACACACACACACACACAACACACACACACACACACACACACACACACACAGACACACACACGCACACACAAACACCATGCATGTGATTTGACAGAAGGCATGCAACATGCATGTGATACAGCAGACTGCATGCAGCTCAGACAATAATAGTGGTAGTTATCATACATCCCTGGGTTGCACACAACAGCAAGCATGTGTCATAGCAGAAGCCATGCATTTCACACAATCATGGTAGTAAGCATGCATCCTTGTGTTACACCATGTGGACCAGCACAGGTTAACAGTACACATGGCTGATGTGAGGCATATGACCTTGACATTAACATGTAGTATGACATGTAATCTGCTGATGTGTGCATTGACATGCATACATGTTTGACACAATGGTGTCCTGACACATGTACAGTGGTGTAATTGTTTCACATTGCAGTGTTGTCTGTACGCCATATAGATAAAATGCACTTTTAGCAGATGTGCATGACCATTGAAGGGTATTATGAGGCATCTATATTGCTATACAGTGTGAAGTACAGACACAGTGCCATTGCATGGAATCATGAGGTGTCTCTATTGCTATACAGTGTGGATTACACACACAGTGCATAGCCATGACTGTGTGCATACACAACACATATATACTGTGGATTGTGACCCATGTCACTGAGGTGTATACACACTAAACCATGATGTGTAATGTGTGACAGGTCACTGAAGGACATACGGATGACACCCCTGCACATCTGCTAACATATCTTAACTGCCTGGCAACCATGTCCACACATGGCAGACTTGTCAATACACCATGTCCCACATGACATTTGTGTACCACACACATAAGGTGCACGGTTGACAGTGATGTCCAACAGCAACAAGGGAAATGTACTCAATCTGTGGACTGATGTGGTTGTCTGTGTATGTATGTGGATGCTGTACAGTTGACTACTGTCGTGCTGTGACACAGTCATGATGTTCAACACATCTTATGTGGTCGAATTAAGTGACGCCTGCACAAGCTGTGCACAGGCTTGTAGGATGTCTAGTGTTCCACATCTGCAATATAACCATTCAACAAAGGCTATAGTTGGACCATGTGTAGCCAATGTACAACAGGGTGTACACACAAACACATCACATCTACTATGTGTCGCTACATGTCTCTGGCTATCCTCCATGGCCATGTGTGAACATGTGTTGGCCAAATGGTTGTGATGGCTGTCTATCTCACATGTCTGTGTTGTCCCATATGACATACACCCATAGATGTCAGATACTCCACTGTCCACATGGTTATGCAGACAAAGGGTTGTATGTTTGGTATGTGGGGTATGTTTTATGGGATAGTGAGAAAATGTTGCAGCCAGACCACTACATGTAATGGACATGTCAGATGGCACATCACAATGTGTGCCATCTGGGGCATATTCCACAATGGTGAATCCTGTGGGCTGCCCATACTCCAGATCACTGTGTAGTACTGTTTGGGTACCCCACGTGTGTAGTTCTGATGTATATTACATATTTCTACCTTGAACAACACCTCCACTGTTGTATGCACAGCTGTCCACACATCTAGCAATGACAGTTTATGTGGTTTCATGTCAGTGTTTCACTTAGTTTGTAAGTATTGCACATGGGTAGCCAGTGTGATGGATTAAAGATGCAACCTGTATATTGTGACCGGACCATACATTATGTGTACATGTATTAACTGGCCACATGGCGAATAGATCTGTGCATTAACATGCCTGATACTTATAACTGTCTCACCTGTAATGGCCTAATGGCCTGCTGTCTCTGCGGAATCCCAGAGGTACCTATAAAGGGGTGACACAGCAGTATGATCATTATCCATGACTGTATGACAGCTACAGGGTGCAATGTGCATGTTAACACATTCGCCAGTACAATAGGATATACTATGGAGTATGCACATGTGTGCATACACAGAGTAGCATACTATAGTATGCGGCATGTGTGTATACATGCCTTGCATATGATGTTACATTACATATTGTACAGTCACACATGCAACTAAATGGGATATAATAGTTATATGTGCAGTAGTGACTTACCAGGCAACTCTAGGCTCGGCGGTTGAGAGACACCCACCTCCACGATGGCAGCTAGGGTTTGTGGATGCTGTTCTGATGGTGTACCCAGGTTAGCCAGTAGCTCCTCAGTACATGTGAGTGGGGGCTGGGTTGGTGGCCCACTACCTGTTGCACCTTGTTCTCTGGTGATTGCATTCGCACTCTGTTTCGCACGTCTGATCAGGTCCATGCAGTGTCTGTGCACCTGCTGGTATGTGCGGTTATGGCCTCCCACATCATTAACCCTCCTGCGAAGTTCCTGCCAAAGGTCATCACACTGCTGTGCATGCTGCGGCACATGGCTAAACAAGACATCATAATTGTCTTGGAGGTAAGGTATAAGGGCCTCATCCTCCAAGTGGGTATAGGCTGGGAGCCTTGCTCGAGGCATATCTGGAAGACATAATGATGGAGACAGGTCACAGTATCTCAGAGATGCACAGAGATACAGCTGCACATACATGTGTATTTCATTTATTACATATGAACAGTTGTCTTTGCAAATCTTCATGACACTGACAAGGCTGACATGTTTGTGTCACACACATGTGACACGCAATGGGGATTGGATATTATCACCATATATGTGTGTCACCTGATTACATTGCTCATACACTATGTGGATGCTGTCTTGATGTGGGCATGTCTGTTTGCCTGCACTGGTGTTCTTACCTATCAGCACATGCCTGGATGTGTCCACATTAATGCTGTTGACCTTGATGCTCTGTATATGTCACATATCAACACATACACTGCCTTAACGGACATGACCTGTGATAATGCAGACATGCACACGGAAACCTTTACATGCATGTGTTTTGCCATATACATCTACACGGCACTGTACAGTAGTTCAACATCCTGCCATGTATTGCCTGTGTTGCACATGTGATACACATGGGACAATGGCTAGCTGGATGGTATTTGCAGGGATGGTTATCAACTATAGCATGTACGGCCAAGGTCATGTAGTAGTCTGTATGCCCTGGGCCATGTATGAGCGTAGGATGTAATGTCTTCTAGCTGTAGCCAACAGCCATGTTTCCAGCGCCATGTGAAGCAGTGCCACATAACTGATCCAGACGGTTAATGATACATCTACCATGCGGTCATCACACCATGTCTAACAGAGGTGAAATGTGCAGCTTTGCTAGACAGGGTTGCATAGTATGGCAGGAATATGTAACGTGTATGGCACAAGGATCTGTCCAGCATGTGGCGATCCTTGTACTAGGAAGGTGGATGTCTATGATGTATGTATTTCAGATCAGGATATGTACGTGTAGCATGTCCAACATCACAGTGTTGGACATGTCTTTATGCAGGCTAGGCATCATGCTACATAGTGGAGATGAGGATTGTGAAGGCTGGTGTCGCCCATCCAAACATGGGCAATACCCCTTAAAGGTGATATATGATCCGATATTGGTCACTTGAGTGATGAGTATGGCTGTATAATGATCTCCATGCTCATGGATGGCACTCTGTCATGACTAGGGTTGCCTCTTATGACTACCTAATAGGCTTGGTGACGTCACTAGCTCAGGGAAGTAAACTGCACAGCACCATCCCTTACACACAGTGTCCATTATGTTGACCGCTGCCTAGGTGGTAGTTCATGGGTACAGGGTTATTAACCTAGTGGTGACAATGCAATATGCAGCTGTCAGATTGTGCACATATGTCACACACCTCACCCACAAAGCCCATTCTGTATGTTGTCCACAACACTGAGTCAGCTATTGCTCCTAGGTCATAGCCATTCACATACTTACATACGCAGATGCCTCCCATTTGTCTGTGTGGTATGAGCTACAATGAGGGGGAGTACAATGAATTAACCCTTTTTTACTGTAGCTGCCACTGGTGTGATATGCACATATCACTCAGACACCTTTTGTAGTGTTGGTTCTGTCAACAGTCCACTGGCAGAACACTCCTGTACCATACAAAGGTACATCTAGTATACTGAGTGTAGGTGGAACACAGTATGGGTGATGATGTCCTATGACCTGTCACAGGTATGATATGCAGTGTGAAATCATCTGTACTGTCATCTACATCTGTACTGCTAACAACATATACGTCGATTAAGGTTCATGGACTTTCAGACCAGACTCAGCAGGGTAATAGTGCAGTGCCTCCCATTATGAGTGGTGTCTCCACTTTGTGGGTTGTGATAACTGTTGGTGTGCACCATTCAGTGTTTTCACAGACTGACATGAAGCTATGTTTTACATGATTTGTATGTGTAGAGCAAACTGTTTTGCCATATGTGTATAATACAACCAGTGATGTGGACAGGTCACATGCAGCCTGAGTTTACTTTGTACCATCATAGTTATGGTTACAGGGGCTCTGTAGTGTACATGGATATGTGATTGTCTACCTGTTGGGGGGGCAGTGTGTTTATGTTATCTGACACCCTATCTGTATGGCTTATTCATGCTCAGCACTTGATCAGAACATGTAAGCACTTCATGAGCTACTAATTACTATAGCACTCAATCCTCCTCATTTCCTACAGGTAAACACTGTTTGTACTTACATTTCCCACTTGCTTAGAGTAAAACAGCTGTTGTACACACTTTCCTCACATATCTAGTGGGAAATAGTTAAATATTCAAGCATGTCCAAGTGTCAATTCCCAGTGTTATCGCCTGTCAATATGATGAATACGGGCATCATGAGGCAATATAGAAATTGTCTCGTGTACACAGTCAATGCTCCCTTCCTAACATACAACACTACAACCTGTGAGAGATGCACATATGTAGCCATGCTGGAGGTAAAGCTCTCTCTAACCCAGACTGAACCTGACAATCATGTGGGGATGTTAAACGTTTGGACCACACCACACTCATCATATAGTCTCACTAGATCTCCACCACCACAGGCCACACATAGTAAGACTACAACATTTGCGGAGCCTCTCAATACTACTCTGTCTAGGCAACAGAGAACTCCAAAGCAGAGATGCAGGCAGCCCCCATCACCCAACACAACACCAATTACTTATAGCCCACAGACTCAGTGTGCCAGTCAACTACATCCATTAGGGTGATATAACATACCCAACACACTATTCATAGGTGACTATAGGCAGTCACACTGATGTCCCACTCAGCAGGCTACACAAGGTGATAGTCACTTTCAGCTGGCTGTCAGGTAACAGGATCCGCAACATAACCTATGTACTCAGGTCACTCCTCAACAGGTACAATATGACTGTGTCATTCTCCATGTTAGTGTGAATGCCCTGAGATGTAACTTCCTGGACTACATGTACAGAGACATGGAATAGCTCTCTGATCTTGTAGCCCAGGCAGGTATTGCCCTAGCCCTGAGGAGTATTCGGCATTCGTCCAGACTGATAAGGCAGCACAAGGACTGAATTATTCACTTCAACAGTTGGCTATGCTTCTGGTGTCATTCCAAGGGTATCCAGTATCTGTCTGCTTTGAATGACATGGTCGACAGAACGCAATGCTTTGGCACAGATGGCCTGCACCTGTCGGCCCTGGGATTACGGAGAACATCTAAGGCTCTTGCTGCTCCTATAGTGCCTGTTTTAGGCATGGTTCAAATAACATATTCACCACCATAACAGGAACAGGCAAGCAAAACCTGAGGGTAATGCTACTCAATGCTTGACATCTTCATCTCAAACGCACTCACCCGAGGCACTCCTTGCAATGGACCACTTCGATATCTCTGCAGTGACTGGGACCTGCTTCTAGGCTTCTGAGAGCACCCCTGCACTAACAGGCTATTACTCAGACCACACCTTTCAGTCATGTAACCAGGACTGGAACCCCCATCGGTGGAGGTGTGTCCATATTTCCCAAGGATATACACACCTCCAGGCTGGTTACTTAGCACAATGCATCAGAGGTAATCCAAGTGCAACTAACTGTGGCCATAACTGCTATACAAATTGCAGCTTGCTACAGATTCCACACCATACCCCACGGTTAACGGTCCTCACTTCTTGGTGTACTGGAAAGTGGGGTTCAAACAGAAACTACTGATGTGCGACTGACACTACCCCACCATTAACTGGGATACCTACTCATGTACCAACACATTAGGCCAACACTTTCTGGGATTCATAACCTCTGATCGGCTGGATCAACCTATCCACACCACCACCAGGGCCAACAATATCCTAGACCTGGGCATTACCAACATGTGTGACTGGAGTTCCACACCTGGGGTTATCTCCTCGTTGGTCAGATCCGAACGTACGCTAATCACCCTTGTTATCCTTATCCCAGCACCACACCCTTTACAGAAAACACAGTACAATATTTCTACAAAGCCAACTTCAGGCTTCTTATGACAGCAGTAGTAAACGTCATGACACCCGTGCAGATGGACAATACAGTTACAACCGCTGAATCATACACAACTGCACTTAATTAGCACTTACATGACTGCATGGATCATGCTATCCCAAACAGAGCCATGACGGTACCCACCAGAAAATAGACACCACTCTGGTGGTCCACGGCCATGGACATAATGTACAACAGAAGGAGGAGACTGTTGCAAAGTAGAGCACAATCCCATGAGTGGGGTAGCTCCCTGGTCAGCCTCAGTAGGAATCTGAGATCCCTTATCACATCCTCCAAAGCTAGCTATGTAAACATTACTGCAACTCATTCCAAAGACTACCACAAAGTGTTCTAGAGGAATGTCACTTCTCTCGATGGCGATACCCACATCTGCTCTGACATACAGAACATTACAGAACTGACTGATATTGGCAATATCCTGGCAGATAGGTTCAGTGCTAACTTTACACCCCTCTCACACCCTAAAGGGCCCAAATCTATACAGGAACAATGCAGAGTCCCTACGGTCACAAATATGCAGTTCAAAGCTGCACTCTCTAAAGCCAGGAACACAGAATCCATGTGACCATACAACATCTCAGGCTGCGATTTACACGAGCTTCAGAATGAAATGGCTCCCCACTTGGGCACCAAAGTCACTAATATCCTTGCATCAGGCATTGTGGCCCTTGAATGGTGCACAGCAACAGTTATCACACTCCACAAGGGTGGCGCCACAATGGACCAGGGGAACTATTGCCCTATACGCCTGACTAGACTGTTCTGCAAGGCTATGGAGCACATCATGGATCTCATTCACAGAGACATTGGTGGCCTCCAAACCTTTGATCCCACCCAGTTTGGATTTGTTAGGGCCAGATCATGACTCCTAAACCTGGTGAAGTCCTTTGAGATGGTTACCAAGGCAGTAGATGAGGGTAAGGAGGTCCACACAGCCTACCTTGTCCTCTCAAAGGCTTTCAACACTGTTCCCCATTCTGGTATTGTCAACATACACATCCACCTGCACATCAACCCCTACGTCACGAGATGTTATGCAAAGTGGCTCACGGACAGAACCCACACAGTGAGGGTATCATACCCTAGTTCCTACTGTAAATCAGTTACAATTGGCATCCCCCAGTCCTCGGTCATAGGGCCCCTCATGTTTGGTATATGCTTCTCTGAGGTACAGGCTAGCACAGAAGGACTTACCCTGAATAGGTTTGCAGATGACTGCAAACTAGGGGCCGTGATTGATTCACCAGCTGATACAGACACCCTCCATAAGGGTGTCACTGGGATGGATACATGGTGTCACTAACATGGCCTCAAGCTGCATGCCACAAGGTGCATAGACATCCCCTTTGGATTACACCACTCACCCGCTATCACATAGGTGGTAGTCCCCTACATACATAAGACATAATAAGGGATCTTAGAACCCAAGAAGATAGCACCCACTCCTTTGATAACCATATTGCCAAGGTGGTGTGGATATCCTTCTACATGGCCACCCTAATCTCTAATGGGTTTTAGCCAGAACAAAGGCATCCATTGTACCTCTCTACTCATGACTTATGAAACACATTAAAGGGTACAACACCCCATTTGGGATGTACCTTATGAGACAACAGCAACGGCTTTAAATACCACAACATTACCACACCAAGAGGATTACTGACCTCCGAAGGATGACGTATGCAGCCCAACTACAGAAACCCCAACTGTACTCATTTGCATACTGCATACTCATAGGTGATCTCTGCTGAACATAGAAGGCCCATGTCCAAAGCAATATTGATGGATATGCTCCACATAAGCAAAAGCCACTGAGAGCCACATGCTCTGGGATATGTACCTAAACGGAACGATGACTAGGACATGCTGGAGGGATACATTCCTGACCCGGACACTCACCATGCTTTGGAACATGATTCCTATGTACATCAGGCAGGGACCCTCACTAGCACTCTTCAAGAGATACCTCGATGGGTAGATGGGAGACAGACATGTACACCAGGGATCACTGCAGTGGCTCTGCTGTACAGAGGTGCAGGAAATGAATGGCTGTGCTGTTCACAGGCACAGGACATTAACCTAGGGAGGTGCCACAAGTGAAATCACTGTAGTTAGGCTTACGAATGGACTAGGCCAGACAGCATAGTACCTAACTATGAACCTATGAAGCTATTACATGTCCTTTGTGCATGGATAATTGACTAGCTCTTCCATTTCAATTAGCTATCATGCTGATACACTGTCTGGTGACTACAAGTCATATGTACCCTGTTATTGTGTATTGTACATGCCAATAGACATACTTGATGTTTGCACAATATAACAGTAATGCTATGTAAAATGTTAGACATATCTACCTACAATACTTGTCATTTCACATTTTTGCAACAATATCCCATAATGCAAATCATAATTGCACAGCAGGACCACCTTAGACATGTTATTCTCAGTTATACGCCCATACATATGCCTACTCTTACAGTATATCAACATATACTATCCCCTGTTATGACACGTACTTGTTGGACAAACCCTGCCACTGACAGTGGCTGGAGTGGAATTGTTGTGTTTAAAGTCCTTATGTAGCATCCCTTGTGGTGTATGAGGTGTTTCCCTTGTGGGCCACAGCAGTACACACAATTTCTCCAAGTGTTACTATGCTCAACAATACATCACTACATAATACCTTTTCCCACTATATGCATTGCATACACTTTCATTAATACAGAACAGGCACTACATACACTAACATAGTGAGTGTTCTACATACCTTCTTAGTAGTCCGAGTTGACGATAATATCAGTCCTATTCCTTTTCTGTTTTAATGGTTTTCTCATATGTACATACGGTTTGAATGTATGACAAGCCATCCTTTTATACGTAGATACCAGTAACATGTGGTATCCTGCCACCAATTGGTGTTCCGGAGTAGATGATTACATGCACATCAGCTGTGCAGCTACTCCATTAGCCAATTACATGGTGACAGTGGGGTATAATTAAATACTCTACTTGGGTGTTGTCCCTTTGCCCTACCTTTGAGGAAGATGGCCTGGATGTGTTGTTTGTGATGAATTGCAACAGCTATATGGAGAGATACAGAGATATTTTAACTTCATGGCCCCCGTGGATTGTATGTAATGGATGTAGTTCTACATGTGAGTGTAGCTGTTATATCAGCTGTCTGATATGGGATTATTGCAAACAAACCCTGTAACATCAACGTCTGTTCCATTGTACAACAGCAATGATTTCACATAGGGCCATTATAGTGTGTCTCTCACAAGATATGTTGAGGCTTCTGCAGATGTCATAGAGTGAGTGGATGTTTGTGATGTTATTACAGTCTGTATTGCAATTGTTTCGGGTGTGGGAGAGATGTAGGTGGCTGTACATAGCAGATGAAGATGTGTAAGAACTGCATTTATACATATTCCATATGTGTGTGAGGGCTTCTTCCCTAATTGAAGACCTATCATTTAGTTGACTAATACTATGGTTATTGCAGGCTTATTCATTAAGCCATTGTTAATTGGTTCCTATATAGCATGCAGGTGATGTTGGTCCTTCAATCCCTTCGGAAATACATCTGTATGTAATGAAATGTTGATACATGAAAGCTGTCTCGTGTATTTCTGTCACAGATATTTGCACTCATTGGAGTTGTGTTGGTGACTGAACCTCTTTGGCTTGGGTTGCCACCTTTTCAAATGGCCATAGTGGGACATTTGCAGGACACACATTGGATTTTAGAGGCTGACACATACCCACGGCCAGTACAAAGTATAGAACTTTACATATATGCCTATATAAAAGCTTATATTCTTGTAGCAGTTTACTTGCTTATCCTGTTTTTTGTTGCATGTAGGTATGTTAGATACAGATGACTATTTTATGCAAACATTACATTAACTATGGAACATGCAGAATGTCTCGAGATTGTAGGACATTAGTATTTGTACTCATTTTGGTCAGGACACTAACGCACATAGAGGGATTGCCCCGCACAAGGTGGGACAGGTGGTAACCCTATATTTAGCTCATGTCCATAGCACATATTTGTAATAGTGTATTATAGCAATAACTCATGCCTGGATGTGGGTAATGGTGAATTTACTCGCGGTTGATGTGGTTTGTTGATGAGGGTGAAGCCTAAGTGGCCAAACAAAGACAACCGTGGGTAAATCCAGCATTACCCACTCCCAGGTGTGGGTTATTGCTATAATATAGTCTCCATATCCTTTGTTCATAACGTTCGGTCATGGCGGAATGTGTGATTGCTATGGTCCTTGTTGTGCACATATTTGAAGACTTAAGCTGCTGTATACAGCATACCCATGGATTCAGAAATGCACACACTTCCAACAACCACATTACCGTTCACAGACTCCCAAACCCCACAATACCGAACACTCAAACTCACAACAGTCAAATTCCCGGAACTAACACAAACACATAACACACACACGCACACACAGACACACTGCTACCCATCACATCCAAACAAACCATCCTACACTACGTATGGCCAGGTGACCATGCCCCATACACACCCCATGTGGGTGGCTGTGCCCCCCCCACACCACACCTACTGTAATAATTTACCTCCGAGATAGCACAATCAGACACATGAAGCAAACACACACACACACACACACACACACACACACACACACACACACACACACACACACACACACACACACACACACACACATTACATTCCCAAGAAAACACACCGCATTCAGAACACACACTTACACACACTACAGCAATCAGAAACACACTTAAACACAGTACCTACCTGCACTGCAGCACCAGAAGCACTAACTAAATGGCCCTTAACATTGTGATAATAGTACTCATGGTTCTTGTGTTTCGGTATTGTGACCTTTCGGCCTTGTGATTATGTGTGTCGGTATGTAAAGCATTCGGTATTTGGTAGTATCCTACTTATATGTACCTCCATGGTTGTGTACATGTTGTTAACCTATCTATATATTTGCATATATATGTATATCCATAAATATGGACATATATCCTTTCTATCTCTCTATATATATATATCTATATATATATCTATATATATCTATATATATATATATCTAGAGAGAGAGAGAGAACACACCTTTCGTTGGGTACATGGCAGTGTATGCTCTTTCCTGAACTCCGCCTATTTGTGTTTTAACCTGTCACAATACACACCTGCCATTGGTATATCTCAGGTAGCTTAGTGGTTGGTGATTGTGTACATGGTTGTGTGTTCTACTCCTGGCAGTGGTCGTTTTACCTCTCAGAGCAGGAACTATTAGTACAACAGTGAATAATGCAGATTTTAGCAGCTCTGGTCAGCTTTGCCCGTGATCTGTGTAATATTCAGCAAAGCTTAGACCTTTTTTGCGCATATCCATGTAGTCATGTTTAAACTACACTTACCGGCACTTGCCGGCTCATAAACCCACTAACATGTGCTTAAACATGCTCTAATGACCTGCATCCAACATTCAATACTCGGGACATCGGAATTATGTAACAGCCCTTGCAGGTCGTGGAACCGGGAACATGCACGAGACAGTCAGTGGCTTTACCACTGGGGCATCTGGGATATGTACAAGTGTTATGGTGTTTAGTATGTGGACTGTACTATGGCTATTCCTCCATACTGCAAACAAATGTGTACCTCAGTTAGTTTACATATGGATGATACCTATTAATGGTATGTCCAAGTGATGCTTAATGGATGTGCTCCAGCTATGGGAATCCATATCACAATGAGCCACACACTGTAATGTGCTACACCTTGCCACAATCATAACTGGAGAATGCTGGGGTAACAGATACCTGTCATGGGTACTCCCCGTGCTTTGGAACTACATCCCTGATTACATTATATGGAGCCCCTCATTAACACACCAGAGAATCCTTGAAGAGTGGGTGGGGAACAGTGGTTGCACCCCAGGGATCCCGCAATTGGATCTGCTCCACAGAGGGACAGTTAGTTAATCAATGGGGTGGTGACAGCAGACACATTTTGGCTAGGCTGATGAATAGCCTCTGACAATCGGGCATGTACCTACCTATGTACCTAGGGACCTATACATACAGTATCAACACATGCTATTAGCTTAATTTACTGTTCAGATGTTGACTTACCTTGTACCAATAGCTGTAGTGTGCGCAACAGTCGAGGGCTGCCTATGTAGGATGCACACAGTAGACCACTTATACATGACAATTTACAGGTGGTTGTGTGTGTGTGCCATCCATTTTACTGTGTGTGCAGGTGGCAAAGTGTGTCAGTCCGTAGGGGCCTACACTGTCAGTGTATGTGCTATACGTTCCCTTTTTGCCAAGGCATGGGCATATTGGGCACACCTCCATCTGCCTACTGGGGCTGGCATAGGGTGTTCTTGGTCTGAATCCCTCTGTGCCTGTGATGCCCTTGGCAATTGTGGTGGGCCGTGAGGGCCTTCACCATTATGTCCCTGCTGCAACTGTTTCTGCAGGATCATATTATGTAGCATGGCACATACTATGAAGATGTGGGCACACGTGCCTGAAGAGTACTGCAATGCTCCACCAGATATGTCCAAGCAATGGAACTGTGATTTCAGCATCCCAAACACATGCTCTAGGATGATTCTGGTTTGTGTGTGTGCCTCATTATGACATTCTTGCATGGGTGTGTGTGCATTTCTGATGGGAGTCATCATCCACGGCTCCAGTGCATAGCCAGCATCCCCCATAATGTGGCCATATGAGATGTCCCCCCTGACAAATACCTGGTACAGCTGTGAGGCATGCCAGATGTGGGATTCATGGTAGCTTCCAGGGCTGCCAGCACACACATCCGTGATAATGCCCTGGGCATTTCACGCGACCTGGCAGTTGATGGAGTGGTATCCCTTGTGGTTTATGTAGCACGTACCATGCTCACCAGGTGGTGACTTGATATGTATGTGCGTGCAGTCTATTGCACCCAGTACCTCCATGTAGTCTGCCACATGGTGGAAGAGGTGCATATTGCTGGCCAACTCCTCCTGAGTTCTGGGGAATTATATATGCTCATTGGCATATGGTAACATGGCATCCAGGAACTGGTGGAGTACCCTGGATGCTGATGCCTGTGAGATCCCCATGATATCTCCAGTTGGCCTTTGAAAGGTACCTGTGGCTAGTATTCTCAAGCTTACACAAACCTTCATGTCCACTGGGATGGGTTCCCCTCTGTTGTTTCTGGCTCTGAGGCGTGGCAGGCACAGCTCAAAGATTTGTTGTATGATGTTCCTGTCCACCCTGTAACGCTCTACTATCTCCAGATCATCTAGCCCCTGGTAGGTTAGCCTCGGTCTGAAAACTCTTCTCCTCCTCCGGGGCCTGAGGTGGTTGGCAGCATCATCCTCCATGCCACCTTCAGTCTCCAACACATGGTGATGAATCACAGCTATGGCAGCTCCCAACAAGTACATTGTAAAAGTTCCCCGTCTGTTTACAGTGATGGTGCAGTGTTTGGGAATACACAAGTGTGTGTGAGGTGCCTTCACACTTTATACTATTGTGCTTTGGACACTGATGATGTCATAGGGTGTGTATGTACAATCAGAGCTGCAGGGTATCTTACTTATGTGTTTTACCGCAGGTACTGCTATTGTGTTGCCTTTGGTGTTGAATTACATTTAGCTGCCGTGGATCACCTCTTGCCCTTGCCTTCACTTTTCATAATGATCCAACTCCCATTGTCAGGCATGCATCCAGCAGCCTGCTTTCTTGTTTTGTACTTTCCCAACCCAGGATTGTGTTGCAAAATGTGTTCTATAGCCAATCTACTGCAAGTTTGCTTTGCTCTGCGGTGACAGTTCTCTTTTCTTTGCAATCTGGCACCTCCCCTATCCTGTTCTGCAGGCTGCTACTAGCAGCCTTGTTAGCTACTGTCAATGGCTCACTGTGAGTTAATAGGTGTTAATTACTCTATTGTACTCCAATTACCCTACTGTAGCATTTCTTTATTGTCTTCCCGTAACCTTCCTGTTTCAGCTGTGCTGCGCGCTGCTCGCAGCCATTTACCGAGTTTCGAGCACGTTGTCATCCACATACACATGTGCTTTCAGTCACCATGTGTGTTCTCAGCTAAGCAAAGCTATGGCTACATCCACACCCCTATCCTGTGGCTTTGTTTAGCAATGGGCAACCCAGATTAGCAATGCTCCAGTGTGCTTACAGCTACGGTGGCACACCCCACTGCTGATGTCATGTATACCTCCAGGCCACTCCTCGGTGTTGTACCGCTGCACCGTATGGTACATCCTTAGGCCGGCGGGACGTTTGTGATTCAGTATTACTTGCCTCATTTGCATGGCATTGATTACTAATTCATAGTTACCGCACCAAACACTGTCACAGACCCTTAGCAACCCTTGCACCTTGGCTATTATGGTGAAATCATGATTTGTGTTACATTGCAATTTTATGACATCTGTATATATTTTCCTTGTGTTCCCATTTGTGCACACATGCCCTGTGGTTGTACATTGTGTTGGTGTGGCCATGACATTAAATGTTATTTTTTATGTGTTGTGCATGTTTTTTATGCCATTGGCTGTATATTTAGCCATTGGCATATGTTAACTTTGTAATACGTAAGTTTGGTCCACTTTCATGACTCCAGTGTTCTGTTTGGAAAAATGTAAACCATTTTTTTTGGTTTACATTTCTGTATGCTTAGGCTACGCCTGCACCACTTCATGAATTGCTATGCACCTTCATTTGCATGCTGCACTACTGTGCATGGGGTGATTAGCATACATGAGCCAAGAGCTGCACAGATCTGGTGCATGCTGGTAGTGCACGTGGAATTGGATTGTACCTAAATCTCTCGGTGGCCATATTTGGCGTTATACTGCCTACGCTATCCCTACACCTGGCGCAAGCTTCATGAATCCCGGGGAGAGCCGTGCTGAAATTATGAAAGCTTTAATTAAATAAATGAAAAAGAGATGGATATCTTGTTTAGACAGATTGAACAGCTTAATTTCAAAATTACTGATGATTTATTGTTTACGGTGAACAAGCATCGTAGAAAATATTTGTCTATTAGGGATATTGTAGATAGGAAATGCAATGAGATCTTTAATCATAAGGAAAAAAAAGCTTGAAAGAGATAGAGTAGAATACAGGGAATACCAGAGTTGACCTATCCCTGGGGGTAGGGGCAAGCCAAATAATCATAGTGACAGGATGTATTATACTAATGATTATGAAGATACAGCCATTGATAATAGCCATAATTTATTCGCGGAAGATCTTATGTATGAAAACCCTGTATCTCATTCTAGTCAGTATGACCCTTTAGGGTACCCACCCCTCCGGAGCTCCGAGAGACTTATGATCCAACAGTACCCCAATGCAACAATTACTCACAGAGGGGCATGGGGATGGGGTTCAGCAGTATGGATCTTTAATCTTACATTATGTTATGAATGGTAATATAGAGCACGAAGGACCCAAATTAACCTTGAATGGTTACAATGTTTTTAATTATAGTAATTTGGAAGTGATTGACATTTATTTTTCTTTGTTTTCTAAAGGTTTTAATGTTATTCCAAGATGGAAATCAGACATCAGCAAGGTAATCATTGATTTAAAGCTGTTTCTCAGAAACAAGAATTTGAAAATTATATTTGGGGACAAGGGTAGTGATATGAGTAGTGAATCTTTGAGGAGGAAGAGCACATTCAATCCACCCCTTCACCTGCAATTAAAGAATTTTGAGATTTTAGTTGAGAAAGAGCTCAGGGCAGGTATTTTTGGGAATAGATTTCCCCCCAGTTTGTCTAAGGAAGAAAGTAACTTGTTAAATCAACTTAGGAACAACAAATATTTGAGGGCAATGAAACCAGTCGAAGGGGGAGGCTCAGTGCTCATGAATACTGTGGACTACAAAGCGAAAATGATGGAGATATTAGGTGATCATGTGCAATATAGTAGGGTTTCATGAAATGAAATTAATATAGCATATCACTGTCTATATTTGACTCTGAAAGACTTAATTTTAGATGGATTTATTGATATGAATACATACAGTTTTTTATATAATGACAGGTCCCACATCCCCTCTATTTTTGGCATCCCAAAAATACATAAGAATTTACTGACTCCACCCTTGAGGCCTACTGTATTTCCTGAGGGTTCAGTGACTGCACCTTTAGCTAAATACTTATATGAGAAATTGAAAAGTATCCCATTAAATGATGTTAATATTCTGCCGGACTCTTGGAACTTTTTAAGAAATGTAAGACAAGAATTATACAGAGAAAATCTGTTTTTATTACTATAGATATTGTACATCTTTTTGGTTGCATACCCCAGGATCTATGTTTAAAATGGTTTGAGGAAACTATCCAACAAAATGGAAATCTATCTTTCATCGATTTTTGGATATGCTTGGAATTGATGGATATGGTTCTAAAAAATAACTATATATTTTGTGAGGGTGAATTTTTTCACCAGTTGAATGGAGTAGCAATGGGGGCAAGGTGTGCTCCCATATATTCCAATATTATTTTGATGCACTGGGAAGAAAAGTTTGTTTTAAACTCCCAGTTTAGTGATTGTTGGGTGTTATACAAATGGTTTTTGGATGATATTGTAATATTTTGCGTGGATATGGAGGTTAGATCCAAGAAATTTTTTGATTATATTTCTAATACTACTGATTTTTTAAAATGTACTTGGAATGTTGAAAGGGAAAAAAATCGATTATTTGGATGTGATCCTATATAAAAGTGAAGGTAGATATAGATCAAAATTGTACTGTAAAAAGATGCTTTCCAATTCATTCCTACATTATGCTAGTGCCTATCCCTATTGTCAAAAAAGGAGTATTGTCAAAGGGCAGTTTGTTAGGATCAGCAGAATGACTTCAGATGACAGTGATTTTGAAAATGAATGTGTGACTCTGAGAAATATGTTTAAAGATAGGGGATTTCCTAACAACTTGATACATGAAGTATATAGGGTAGTTAAGGAAGGACGCACAAAAAGGTTTCCCCAATATTGGGTGTGGATACCCCCATGGAACACCACAACTCTGAGAGTTTTTTTCCACCATGGCCCTTCAAGGGAATGGGGGTTATGAACAAGCATTTATTACAGAGTTTAATGGTGACTCCTGCATTATTAAAAACATTATGAAACAGGAATGGTCTAGATTTTCCGATTTATCACATTTGGGTGGTATATTTGATATTCCTTTTAAATGTATTTTCCATAAGGGTCCAAACCTTAAAGATTTGATGGAACAGAATCCAAGGACTGTCTCTATTTGGAAAAAAGCAGGCACGTATAAATGTGGCATGTGCCCGCAATGCCCTTTTATGGTACATGACAATAGTGTTATTATAGAGTCTGGAGATAGATGTATCACCATTATGACATACAAGACATGTGATTCTTTGGGGATGGTATACCTAGCAAGGTACTTTAAATGCCCTGCCTTTTATGTAGGTAAAACAGAAAGAAAATTGAAAAGAAGGGTTTACAAGCACATTAATGACATATGTAATAAGAATGGCAGGAGTGATTTATATAAACATACATTTGATTGTTCTAGTGCTATGTTTTTATTTTTTTGTATTAGAAGAAATTCCAAAGGATGCCAGAGGGGGGTTATTGAGAAAATAGATTATCATGAGGTCTACTGGCAAATTATTCTGAAGGCTAATAGACCCCCCCAGAATTAAATGACAATGTGTCACTTACCCCTGTATTAAAATTGAGATGAAGCTAGACTTTTAAGTGATACCTTGTTTGATGTTTTCAAATGAATATGTATGTATACTTGATATTCAAATTTTACTTAAATTTTATTATATTTTATTATATCAAATGTAAGATATTTTAGGTTAGGCTATTATACATTTTATACATTGTTATTGTGCTTATATTTAACATGTAATCTTTATTTTTTGTCAATAGGTGGTGTTATTAACTATGGTTGACTTTTTGCACACTTAGTTTCAGTATGTTTTTTAACAAAGTTTTTTACTTTTGAAATGGAGGTTATTGCAACTGTTTAGGTGTTTGAACTGTTATTTTAGTTTTAGATTCTTCAATTAGTTTCAATAAGTTTTAATTAACAGCAGCATTGGATTGGTTACCTTTGTTAATTTTTATTGGATAAACGGCGGCTGTTTTATATGGGTTTTAGCATCTGATGAAGTGTTACCCATGAAAACAGTGTTCAAATGTGTGTTTATGCTTGGATTTGTTTTTGGCTCACAGAATAAATTTTTTACTTCGATCTGATCATAGTGTTTAGTGCCTTGTTTTTGATTTATATGTAAATGTTGGCACTAGTTTCTCCCTTTACTTTGCTTTTTTTGGATATATATATATATATATATATATATATATATATATATATATATATATATACACACACACACACACACACACACACACACACACGCACACACACACACACACATTATTTATATATATATATATGTGTGTGTGTGTGTGTGTGTGTGTGTGTATATGTATATATATATATATTGATATACATATCGATTTAACTCCTGAGTATTGCTCTCTTGTAATATAGTGAGAAACATGATTCCAGTGCGCAGGGGCCACCTTATTAAATGCTTTTCCTCCTACAATCAGGTAAAAGAAAGAAAGAATGCTGTACTGGAAGTGACACACATTTCTTCACTCTTAAAGGATAATAATGCGTGGAAATATTATGTTTTTGGTCAGGTGGCAAGAATTATTAATGTATCAATGTAAAGACAGTTAAGGACTATAGCATCATGGTAGTACTGTCCACTACTGGCAGCTACTTATCATTCTGTGTGAATAAGAAGGGCCATACCCTAAGGTAAAATAGTGTGAAAAGAATGGCTAACTTTGTTCAGGACAGTTCGCTAAACTGGCTAGTAAGATATTAACCCTTTTGTCCCTTCTTTCCACCGGAGCTAAATAAATAGTACACTTGTAGTTACAAAATTTCAAAGTAGATGGAAAAGTTGGATAAAATGAAATAGATTAGGCTAGACAACAGATTGGATAAGAGACTAATGGAGCCTTATAATATTACAGTGATTAAATGACAAATAAAAAATAAAAAAAGACAGTTAAAGGAAGGAAGATAAGAAAAAAAAGGATGAAAATGCGTGACTAGGTTGAAAAGAATGTTATCCTGTTACTCATATAAAATACAATGTACCCCATGTGAATTTATAATCATAAAATCATAAAATTAATTTGAGAATTTAGCTCTCCTTCTCTTGATTCAGCTCCACAGATGATGAAATGTTTTTTATAAAATCTATATGCCTCTTTTAAAACTGGCTAGAAGTTTTTTTCCTTTAAATTTTGACCAAAACTTTTCTGAAACACCTTTTCAAGAAAAACTGTATTAAATTATTTGACATACCTTATGCAGTACATTTGCTTTTAGGCACAGAATATCTATAATGTGAAACTGAGGAATATGTTATCAAAATAGTATAGCAGCATCTAAAGCTTTAATTTCTCTGCATGTATATATTTAAGCCCTGGCATCATACACATTAAAACTGAACATATTTGTATATGATTTGCAGTTAAAACATATACAAATATGTTCACATTAAAACTGAACATATTTGTATATGTTTTAACTGCATTATTGAATTTAAAACCCAAAATAACTGCGGTGGTGGTGCTGCGCTAGCGTTGTCGCCTCACAGTAAGTCGTTGTCCCGTTCGATTCTCAGTTAGAGCATCTTCTGTGTGGCGACATGTGTGAATGGGCGTTCCTTCATTGAAGGTTGTGCATCAGGCCTGGCAAGTCGACACGTAAAAATCTACTGCCAATCATTAGCGGACCGAAGTTCCGCTCTGGCGACCCCTAACCGGGAAAAGCCGAAAGACACAACAACAACATTGAATTTAAAACCCACCCATAAAACCATTTATTTGGATTCATTTTATTGCATACATTTCTTATACTACAAGCTGTAAGTATAAACTCTGCCCTTCCCACTCATGGCTGAAATGACTCTTTGGTCCAGGCAGCATGCACAGTTAAGAATTAAGTAAAACAAATTAAAATTACAGTGTCAGGCTCATGGTACTTACCTTATATAAACAAACAACTGATGCTGGCATCACCTTACCACACTACATCATAAGAATGTAAGAAGGGTAAATGCATGATAAGGCAGGATCTAGAACATCCACTGCTTAAGAATCATTGGTCATTAAACTATGTTACTTTTAGAATTACGTTCAACTCTTTTTCTCAGAAATAGTTGTACAATAAAGCTGATCATTGATTTGAAAGTCCCAATCAAACAGAACCTCTCAAGACATATGCAACAACTGGAAAAGCCACAGAAATACCTCACTAAAAGAATCACAGGCCTAAAGCAGATGCCCTATGCTGACCACCTTAAAAAACTCCACCTATACTCTGTTGCATATCGTCTACTCAGAGGCAATCTCTGCTTAACATACAAGGCCATGTTAAACCCAGAGCTGTTGGACATGCTACACTTAAAGAAATCCCAATCCCTCAGAGCCACATGCTCCAAGGATTTAAACCTTGTCATCACAATAAACAAAACATGCTGGAGAGATAGGTTCCTGACCCAGAGACTCCCCAGACTCTGGAATAGACTGCCCATACATGTCAAGCAGAGCGCCTCTTTAGCCCTCTTTAAAAGGAACCTTGACGATTGGATGGGAGAAAGGAAATTCACCCCAGGGATCATGTCAGTCGCCCTGCTAGACAGGCATCCAGGGAAGTAAATAGTGTGGGAAGAAATAGCCAGGGAATTGTTATGGCTAGGCTTGTATAGGCCCTAGGGCCGATAGCCTAGTACCAACCTCTGAACCTATGAAAATGGCATGAAGCCAGGGAATCTTCTTAGGCTAGGCTTATATAGGCTCCAGGGCCATTAGCCTAGTACACACCTATGAACCTATGAACCTATGGACTGACAGTTTTGCAGTGGGCAATACAGCAAGACAAGAAAACAAAATAGAAAACAACAAGCAAAGGATTTTTTTTTGCACATCTCTGATTTTGTAGTCCCATCACCATATCAAATGTATCCATTTTCTAGAGAAAGCTCTAATGCGAACAGTCAATGAATATTTATTTACTTAGTTACTTATTTAGCTATTTAAATATGAGGTTTGCTGAAAATGGCTTTCAGTGATTCATTTTTTGCTGTAAACTGTACACCTAGAAATTCCTTCATTGAGCTGAAATGAATCCAGCCCTCAAACCATGTTACTCCACACCAGTAACATACGAAAAAAGTTGACATTGGACAACCCATCTATCCTTAACCCCTTTTCCCATTTTTGCACAATGGGTTGAAGTGTCCCTTCAACAGTGCCAGTCATCTATGTGCCAAGGTTCACATCACCCGCTGGCTGGCCCTTCTGTGTGGTACATCCATACCACACATTCACACCTAGGGCTGATTTAGAGTTTCCAAGCCACCTGCTGTATGACTTTGGAATATGGGAAGAAACTGGAGAACCTTGAGGAAACCCATGCGAACACAAGAAGGACACACAGACTTTGCACAGAAAGCACCTCAGCTGAGAATCAAGCTGGTGAGCCTCTTGCTTTGAGGTGACAACACTAACTGTAGCACCACTGTGACACACATTGTCCACACTAGACAGTGTCACATTTACAAAAAAAAATCATTTTTGTAAAGGGTAATCCTTCTTATGCCTTGCATCCCACATCTCCAGATAGGCTAACTTTGAGTTAGTGCAATTGTTTAGGTAAGGAGAAACTCTACTACTCCAAAGGTTGCATAGCCTTGCTAAAAACACTATCTGCTATTTGATGGAACAGAGCTTTTACTAAACATGATTGCCAAATCCTGTTTCAGTTAAAAGTACATCATTGAGAAAAAAACGGAACAAATACCAGAATATTGACCACTAGGAGATGTGATAGTAATCAGATGAGGTGAGGGGACAGGGGAACTTGGAAGAAGTTGTTAATCTAAACATTAGCATGAAAGAATGGCAGGAAAATCATACACAATATTGCATTGTTGCTGTAATCAGAGATATTCAAGCATAGTTGCACAGCTCCATTAAATACCAGATAAGGAATATCTTCTGAATGCATTTGATTGTTAGCCATGGATAAAAACATGGTAAGTAAGAGACACTAAATGCTTTAATCAAATCCCCCCCAAACTATGTGTAGCAGTGGCACAAATAGAGCAGGAAATCAAGAGTGATGAATTTATCTTAAAATCCATTTTACTATAAAGTTACAATCTTTTGTTCTCTGTTGCTACAGTTCCTTATGTCTTAGTTTAAATTAATATAGTTTAATGCTATTTTTGCATTAGTTGTTTAAACTATTTTAGAGTAAATGATTGTGTGCTTTACTGATTCTTAACAGAGGTGCATATAAAAATAATAAAACTCCTTAAATTTTGTAAACAAACTGACACTACTAATGGGATTCCTTTTTAATAAAATGAGAATAAGTCCAGATACAAACAGTGAAAGTAACAAAGAGACAGAGAGAGCAAGAAACAGAGAGACAGATTAAAGATAATCCCCCGGATTTACTAATCATCCGTGTAAGACTAGATTAGTCTTACACGGAAGTGCCAGTCTAAGAGTATGACGGCAGCGCACCATGCATATTAATGAGGGCGTGCTGCCTCAACTCTAAAGCTTACACGGAGCATGGACAAGTATATGGGCCATGTCAGACTGCCGAGCAGTCCAAAAATCCACACCCCTGCAATGAAGAAATGCAGCAATTTCGAGTTACATGAGCGAGTCCGCTCACATGTGCACAATGTAACACTACACTCCCCCATATGTTAAACAACTGACAAAATTAAAAATAAAAAGAGCTTTTTTATTTTTTTTTTCATCCGATATAGCTGCCCGTATTTGCGCGTGTTTGCGAGGGTTTTCCCATTGCTTAGCTACAGTTAGCAATTTAGACACCAGAAGAGGACAATAAGAAAAATATATGCAAATTAAGCAAAATAGCAATAGCGTAGTGGTTATAGACTTCGCACAAACAGGAGGCATTCCCGGTTTGAGTTACACTACTGCACGTTCCATTTTCTGTTGGAAATCTGTATACAAAAATATTTCCTGACATTTTTTATGTATACGTTTTGTAAAAAGCATTAAAATGTTAAATGTAGTTGTGAACGAATTATATATATATATATATGAAGGTGAAATGGTTATGCATTCTGAGGCATGAGTACCCTATTTTAAGCAATATAAAGCACTGCTAAGCACATTTTACCAGTACTGAGCATATTTAAATCCAATTGCGCGTAGCTGCGCACCACATTAACCAGCACAATTCTTTGCACGTAGCTGTGCACCGCACTAACCAGTGCAACCACAACCTATTTGCACATAGCTGCACACCGTGCTAACCAGAGCAACATCAGTCAACGTCGAGCAACGTCGAGCAACATTGAGCAACGTCGAGCAATGTTGAGCAATGTTGGGTAAAGTCAGGCAAAGTTGAGCAAAGTCGGTTAAACACGGCCACACCTCCTTTACTGTACCTTAACCAGTCAGGTCTGCCCAGTAGGAAAATAAAAAGCAGTGACAGGGCTCAAACTCAGGATACTGTGCACTATAGTCACAGTGCTTAACCACTAAGCCATGACAGCATTTCATAAGCATGCACTTTCTACAGACACATATCTATCAAAGGAATTTTAAACATTGCCAACATCAGCTAAGCAGGCGTGCCTACAGCTGAGTTTTTCCAAAACTGGCCAGTCACAAATAAGTGCAAGAAATGAGGTATATTTAAGCTCCACAGGTGGGAATACTTGCTATAACTGGTTGTAGCTTCCTTCTGTAGTCAGCATGGCCAGTGTTGGAAAAGGCACTCAATTTAGAGCACAACGCTGGGGCATCGAGGAGTCCAAAGTAATGGTTTGGCTCCTTGTCCACAATCATGAGGAAAGGCTCCTGCAGGGCCAGTACCAGGGTACCCAATATAAAACGGAGGCCTGGAACAGTCTTGCCTGTGATCTCACCAGTGCCACTGGTGTTCCTCAGACCAGGTCAGGCACCATTATTCTGACCTGAAGTGATGTAGGGAGGATCCACTGGACCAGTGGATCCAGGAATCCCATACAATGCCTAATGCCCCAGTACTAAGTAGCCATTGTATTAAGTAGTTAAGAATTGCTATGCTTGTCTATACTATGGATAGCTATGTCTCAATATCACTGCATTTACTTCACAGCTGCAGGTGTCCATGCTATGAACCAGCAAGCCCATGAAGATAGGCTGCAAAGGCTGCGCTATCAGGCAGGTTAATAATTATTCTGCATGTACTGTTATATAAAATAAATGAGAGAGACTTCAAAAAGTCTTTTAACCCAATAAATAAATGTGTAATAATCCTTTATTAAATGTATGATTCATGGAGTGCGTCTGTGCCATTTTCTTTGATATGTTGTTGTACTGTTGCATTCTACAAATAGTAGCATTTTATTAAGCAGTGTCAACCCACACTTGGGTAGGCCCATATAACGTGGATGAAGGGAGTGTCAGTAGCTTGTTTGAATATGTACAACCCTCAACTGTTGGTTCATGGCCAGCATGTACAGGTTAATCTGGCACATGAGTAGCTTGGTATTGTGTTCCCCAGAAATGTCAGTGTGCTGCCAGAAATGTAGGGAGCTGTTAACATATAACTGATACTTTCACCTGAACATATCTAGATAATTATATGAAAGTAGATCTGTCAGTGTACCGTCTTAGCAGTAGTGTATATGAGCAACTCTCAAAAATGTTGCAGTAACATCTGCATCTTGGACAGTTTGTATGTAAGATACAGCTCATGTATATAATTATCTAGCAAAATCCAATTGCACAATATAAGGACATTTGGTAGTGTAATAATACATGTAAGGGACATATAACTGCAGTTAATAGGAATATAGTGAAAACTAGAAGGATATATAAGTTGCTAATTGAGCTATCTTTTCCCACCCTACTGTAGGTGCATAAAAAATGCAATTCCACACCTCAATCGGTATGTCTAATCTCAAAACATTTGTTGGGACATATGTCCTATTGGTTTATAAATATTTGCATTAATTTCTATGCATGTGCCCTGTTAAAATACCACAATATTGGTGGCCTGTTGCCATCAATTCAACCTGCATGCTGTTGTAATGTCCACTATTGTTCTATATATGCATGTGTTATGCTTGCTTTTCAACTGTTGAAAATCTGGTGTGTTGGGTAAATGGAAATACTTCTGCATGCTGTTATAACTAATTGGGAATGCTGTTGACTGTTACTAACCCATATCTTTATTAAACTCTCCAAAACATAGTTTGTATGGGAAGGCCGGTCACAGCGGACCCACCAGTCCCACCTCAGCTGGCTATGGCACCTAGCACCAGCAGATCTGGTGCCCAGCCTGGGACCTCCTCCTCCATTGGCCTTGTGTTACCTTCAGGTGGAAGTGCTGCAGGGGATGGGGTTCAGCCCCCCCATGCAAGCGTGGGCAGAGGAGGGGCACCTATCACCCTGCGAACCGCCCGGGCTGCGGTGCATAGAGAGATTGAACGTTCTGTTGCAGAATCTCTATGCCAGCTTGAGGCTCGAGTGGTGCAACTCCCGAGGTGAGATCCAGGGACTTACAACAGTGTGGACCTTGTGTGTGTATACCACACACATATGGAGAAATATATGTGTGTCATATATATTCACATCTGTATATGTGCATAGAGCAGGGGACATATTGCAACTGTTTGTGAAGGGGGTGATATATATGTTGGTGAAGGTTAGTATGCACATATTTGTATGTAGGTTTTAATGTGTGACAAACAAGACAGCATACAGTACTGGTATATGACATGTGGTGGTTAAACACTGTGGATGGTTTGTTCAGTTTGTAATGTTGAAGCCAGTAAGGCCTGCTAAAGCTACCTGGGCTGTGAACACCTTCAATGCATTTATCCCAAGACTGTGCGATTTTATTAGATTACTGTACACCTTACATCCTTTGTATAATTGATATTCTCACGATGAAAGGTGAAATGTATATGTGCCTACATATATATGTATATGTAGACAAATGGATGTGTATATGTATATATATATATATATATATATATATATATATATATATATATATATATATATATATATATATATATACACTCATACACACCTACATCTACTTGTTGCAATAGATTGTACTGTTGACTGACTGTGATGGTCAATATGTTTGTGAATACGTCAAAGATATGTATCTGTGGGATAGCTTAGTGGGAAACTGTTTATGTTATGCTATTATGGGTCCTTGCTTTGATCCCAGCAAAAGCTGTGTATTCTGTTGCTAGGCAGAACATGTGCTATTGCATACAATGTGATTAAGTCCCTTGGTTTTAACTAGGGTGTGTCATTGGAGGCTAAAGAAATACATCTGTGATTATTGATTGGTAATGATGTTGAATGCAAATCCTGTGTGTACTGTAGTACTACTTGAAGCTCTGGGCCTGTAGAGCAAAGTATGGTGTATGTCCACATTGCTTGCATCCACTGTTTTGTATAGTCCCTGTATTCATCACAGATTACACTTCTCAAGATTAAGGTTGTGTAAGTACTGACACACAGTACTGTATAGTACACACTGAAAGCTTATCTGGGTTGTCATACCTTTGTGTCCTGTAATTATGTCTGATGTGTGTCTGGGTATGTCTGTAACATGTCCTTTGACATATGTGTGGTAAAAATATAACTGCGTATCTAGCAACATTCATAGTGTACTACAGCAGTATTTGATCTATATTCCTAATTGTGCACATATTTTGGCCACTGGTTTGGTATTAACAAGTTGTGTGGTATAACAGTAATACATTTACTGGACCTTACACTGATTGTGATAGATGATATATTTCTTTACACATCAGCTTGATGTATATCTGCTGTGGCTAGGTGGAGCATCGTGTTGCATACAGTGTGCCAGGCACTCTTGTATAGACTTATATAGTGATTTTATTTTGTTGCTGTGCAGAACATGGTTCATTAGATAGAGAGTGAGCAAGACACTTTCAAGCAGTTGTGGAGTGAGCAGTGATAAGTGGCAGTTACAGTGTTTCACTCTTGGTTAGCTTATAGGTTGCTATATATGGCAGTTCAGTGATATCTGTACTGTATAATGTTAAATGTGCCATATGACTTGCTCAGGCATATTTTTGTATTTATGTCTTCCAGGGATCATGGCCCATCACAGGAACCCGAGTTATAGTAGTGCTGAAGATGATATCATTACTAGCAGTATGATTCAGCACTACTGTCTCTTGTTCTCACGAACCAGCCAGGACCAGCAGGAGCATACTGCAATGTGGCAAGATGTTGTCCGCAGGGTCAATGAGGTAGGCCTGCATAACTGGACATATGAGCAGGTACGCCACCACTGCAGTGATCTTCTCAGACATGTCCATCAGCATGCCACTGATGTGTGTAGACAACAGCTTGCAACAGGAGGTGGTGTTAATATCCATTCCCCCCCCTCACCAGAGTGGAGGAGCTGCTCATGAGCCTGGTGCTACCTGCCAACAAAAACAGCAGCAGACATACACCATGGTGGAGGTTGGAGCTACCCAGCAAGCACACATGGAGCATGCAGGTAACATGGCATATCTGTAGATTACTGTTACCTGTATTGGTAGATCATGCATATGTAAGATGTGGAGTGTGTCGTTCAAAGATGTGGAGCTTGTTATTGTGCAATACTGATCATTTGGAACATAATCTGTAGCCCTGTGAATGTAAACTGTTGTTGTACTGTAAGATTGCAAACACACAGTAGCAATGCTACAGTTGTGGCCACTGACAAACTGTCTCATCTCTATGTAGGTCCCTCTGGGGTGACATCGAGGCAGTGGACAGATGCTGGTGATTGTGTTCTACATTTATTATTGTAAATAAAAAGTGCATGTCATAGTTAAGGTGTAGGCCATGTACACATTTAACACACCTACCCATAATGCATGCTGTGCATGTTTGGTGTAAGAGCATGCACATCTCACTAATGTGATTAGCTGCCTCAAACACATGCAATACCCAGACCATCTCAAACAAATGCGGCTAGACTGTAGTGACCATTGGATAGGCAGTTGATACTCCACATGCACATAACATACACATCTATGTCATACACAGAGCATTTTAACATGCTACACATAAAGGGTTCCCAAACCCTCTGTAAAGACACACTCCAGTATCCAAAATCTCATCCACACATTACACATACTATACCTGAGGGGAAGAGGCCTATCCTGGGGCATTTAAACAGTCCACAACACACTACACATTCATGTCAGGGAATGCTCCTTATTGGCCTCCTTATAAACTCACATAACAACTGGTTGTGAAATGGTGAATTTAGCCAAGGTATTACAGTTCCAGCACAGCATGATTAGTGCTGGTTTGTGAAACATTTGTAGCCTTGAGTAACCACCTGATGCTTCATGATGATGGCCTATGGTACTATACCCCATCCAGTTATTGTAACCACAGTACTACACATAGCTGTCATTGCTACACACCATAATGATGTGTGTGTGCACACATATGCACCTCTAAACAGTATGCATACCAATCACCATTTGCACAACTGACACATATATGTCTTGTGATGCTATTGAGTGGCTAGGTCATATGACACATATTGGGTATGTTAATGGTTAAATATGCAGTTGTGTTTTAGCATGCCATGTCATGGATGAGACTGGCATGTCCACAATATGATCTACACTCACCATAAGTACCGTACATTGGGTATGTGGCCGAATGGTATTCCATCAATTATCCATGCACCACTGAGGATGTTGTATGAATACTCATCTTGCATGTGCTAAAAATGTGTCCACAATTATTTCCTAAAGACACAGAGGCTGTAATCAGCATTGGATACCTATCTGACACACAGATACACATCCAGCAATGGTATGTACACCTGTGAGTTATGGTGCACAGTACATTACAGGGTTATGAATACCTGCACAGCAATGTTGTGTCCATGTATGCATTGTGTTCCAGGGGGGGGGAGGGTCATCAGCTAATAACAAAACACATGCATCAAAGCCATGTATACTGTTTGTAACAAGGACTGACTACACTTGCACTGCATGCTGTTGTGCAACACATGTCCTGCATGCTGACATATGGGATATGACTGTTTTGCTTGTGATACTGAACCCTCCATCACCTGCTATTGTGTATGTTCTGTGATTGCTGGTGTTGTGTGTGTCCACTTTAGGGAGGAGTGTAGTTTTGTGTGTGTGCATGTGTGCACGTGTGCACGTGTGCATGTGCGCATGTGTGCATGTGGTCTGAAGTCATGTTCAGGTCTTAAAGTGTGTTTCCTGTTTTCCTCTCACAGGTGCAGAGTTGGGGCTGGTTCAGTACAGCAGGGAACCTGATGTCATTGAGACAGACAGTGATGATGAGGATAGATGTGTTGAGGCACAGGCAGGTTTGTCAGGGTCTGTTGTTGGGCCACCAATTGACAGTACACAGGTCTCCACTCCATCCATGCACACAATCATGCTGCCTGTACATCCATCATCACCATTGCCCTTAGCTGAGGGACAGTGTATGGTTGGCACTGGCCAGGACAGTGTGGTATCTATGGCACATGTATCAGGACACAGCAGCCATAGCCAGATGTCTGGAATGGTACCACATAGGCAGATGCCCAGGTGTTCTAGTCAGAGCACTGCTGGTCATCATGCCCCTGGCAGATGTGCCACACCTCTTTCTACCACACACATGTTCCAGGCTGTCATTGAGGCACAGACACAAATGGAGCGGTACACCAGACAGGGACTAAGGGCACGGAGGGCTCATTACACCTCTGTAAATGACAGTATCCATGACCGATCAGGTGCCATATGTAACTACACTGAGGTCATTGATAGATGTTGGGGTGAGACATTGGATGTCCTCCACAATGTCATGTCCATGTGTCAAGACAGTGCAGGATGGTTGAGACATTGACGTGGATGTATGCCAGCATCATCAGCAGCTGGAGGTTGCCGTGGACTTCCAGCAAGTCACAGCTGTTCCCGTAGTGCCAGTACCAGCCCCAGCAATGTTGGGGGGTGTCCATAGACCATTCTAGCAGACCACGTGCACGTGGCTCTGGCTAGTCCCAGCAGGGACCTGGATCCAGTGGACATATGCCAACCTCTTTGGATAGTACTCAGTCTGGATTAGTACCTGATACTGTCTGTAGCACCCCTGCCAGGCACAGGTTCCGTATCCATGGCCAGAGATGGTGATCTGTAAAGCCTGCCAAGTACACTCTGTAGCTGTCTCACAAATCCCCGTATATGGCAGTCACATGGTGGAACTGTGTGCATGCAGACACACACACACATAAACCAGAAACCTAGGGAAAACACATACCCGCGCACATGACATAAACATTGGCCCAGAACAGTACTGATGGCCCTCACACACACAGACTCACACACACATGTTGATTATATGGCTCAGTGTAGGCCTCTGGCAAACCAACAACACACCCTGTGCATATGATGAAACCTGTGCCACCTCCTGTCATCTGTAACATTGATGTAGGAACAGGCTAACATGGTGCTGTTGCACAGGGTGACTTTATTAAAGTATAGCAATGGTTGGTTGTGTAGCATGTTGTCAGCAGTAAAGTGTAATGATATCCTTGAAGGTGTAGCTGAGCAGGCGTGATGCATTAAAGCTGTAATTAGCAATGTTGTATTGTTTTTACCAGTGTTTATTCCAATTTTGTTTTGTTTGCCCATGTGCCACTTGGCTGATGTGTGTAGTTGTGTCAGCATGCATTATACAGTGGACAGTAAGTGTGGGCTGTGTGCAACACAGGTTTGCAGGTGTCCATTTGTGAACATGGTGGAGGTGCATTGTCTGCATGTACATGCATATTGGACACATGGGCAGGGTGACATGCCCTGTATTGGCCAGTGTTAACACTCCATAGTTTCTATTGATTGCCAGTATGCATTGTACTACACACATTTTGGAACTTGAGTATGCATGTGTGTGTATGACATGGGTTGACACTGTGCTGTGGGTGATGCTGTTGTTGCTATCTGTCATTGGTTTGCATTACTAAGGTTAACACTGTCCCAGCTGCATAATCCTTTAGTAATGCTCACTGTTTATCTACAGGGTTGCATGGACCGTGCTATTACAAACACAAGAAATTCTCACTTATACAGTAAAAGTGCATTAGTCTCATGGACCCCTGCCATAAACTAAATATATAATAGAAAGTGTGAAGTTGTACCAAAAAAGAGTTACATACCAAGAAGGGATAACCTCTCTGGTCAGTATCATAGGAAAAATACAATCCCTCGGTAAACATACAAGACAAGCTTCAAAATACAAAATGGCAAGGATTCCATAGACAACACTAAAGCTTTCTTTAGTGTTGTGTATAATCTACAGGGGAAATCTCAGATCAGATCACAGTTAATGTAAAGGGTCACAAATTACACTTATCTGACTGACATTACCAATTTCTTGTCAGACAGTTTGAATGCAGATTTCACCACCCTGTTGTTACGCAAGGGCCACATTTCCAGACCTGAAGAATGTAAAACCTGATGATTCACAGACACTCTAGTTAAAACATCTCTTCACCAAAATCCAAACCACAGTGGCAATGGTACTGGACAGTGTCCCTGGCTGTGTCATACACAAGCTGACATATGAAGTCACCACTCACCTAAACACTCTGTCCAGATGCAGCCTCTATACAGGTTGCATACTTGTGGAATGATGCACGGTAATGGTGTTCACAGTCCACAAGGGTTGAGCTACAACTTCTTCTTCTCCTTTCAGATGCTCCCATTAGGGGTCACCACAGTAGATCATCTGTTTCCATTTCTTCCTGCCCTCTGCATCTTGCGCTGTCACATCATCCACCTGCATGTCCTCTCTCACCACAGCCATAAACCTCATCTTAAGCATTCCTCTTTTCCTCTTACCTGGCGGCTTCATCCTTAGCATCTATTTTACAATATACTCTGCATCCCTCCTCAGCACATGTACAAACCAACTTAATCCTGCCTATCTGGCTTGGTCTACTAACCTTCAAACCTGGGCTGACCCTCTAATATACTTATTCCTAAACCTGTCCACCCTCATCACACCCAGTGCAAATGTTAACATAAATTGATTAAGGGTAGAACTACAACAGATCCTGGAAACTCTCACCCTATAAGCCAGACAAATGTTATCAGGAAGGCTATGGAGCACAGCATTATGGAACGCATTAACAGAGACATTATGAACCTGCAAACACTGCACCATACCCACTTAGGTTCTCTAAAGGCCAGATCATGGTTTCTAAACCTAGTAGACTTCAAGCCTGTTAAAAAAGGCTATAGGTGAGGGAGGGGAGGTCCACACAGCCAAGCTATAGCTCACAAGCAATTCATACCCATCCCACATTCTCGTATTATACATAACCTCAACAGACTGACCATAAACAATTTTTAGATGATGGATTGACAACTGACACACAGATGTAGGACACACATTAACATTTGCAGCCTCCATGTACAATTCTATGCCAGTAACAAGTGGTATTCACCTGCACTCAGTCCTGGGACCACTTCTATTTGACATATAGCTTTCTTTGGTACAAGCAAACGCAGTGGGGATATGTCTGCCCACATTTGATGAAAATGCATACTGTGGGCTATGCTTTATTCTCCAGATGACAGACACATCCTCCAAAAGGGTATCATAGAGACAGATACCTGGTGTCAAACTCATGCTGTAAAGCTATAAGCCAAAGAAAGCATAGTTATCCACTTTTAGAAAACAAAGTATTCCCAGAGTACAACATAGGTAGTAGCCCCCAAAATGTGGAACAGGTACTAATGTATACATAGAGCCATGTCTTTAGTCATCTCTCCTTTGATAATCACATTACCAAAGGGTTTTGGAAATCCCTCTGTGGAGCACATAAGCAATAAAGGGTTTGCATGCAGATCCACAAAGGTTGTTGCACACCTATAATGATTAGTCATCTTTGCCAGACTTTGCTTGCTTTGGAACAGGATTCAAATATGCCTCAAGCATAAACCCTCACTCACACTCTTCAATAGAAACTGTGATGAATGGATGTGAAACAGAAGACGTAGCCCAGGGATCACTGCAGTGGCTAAGCTATGGTCTGGAAAGTGCCAGCAATCTCTGGCAAAGATAACAGATGCATTCATGGAGAAAGGAGAGTACCCACCTATGAAATAATTGAGGTCATATGTATGTATATGGCTTTGCCCCACAGCTACCTTATATGTGTAATGCACATATAGTTGTCATTGTGATATGTCATACACTAGAAAAATCAAAACACACTCTCCACTGACCAACGGTGTTACACACCTGGAACACACACACAGTCAGCAAGTGTGAGATTCAAACTCCTTACTAAGTACATTATGATATTACAGCAGTACACATTTACACAACGTGCTACACACATTACTGGGATTGCTTCTTTCCACGGGTATATTTGTAGGATGGTGACATCAGACTTGACAAAGATGAGTATACCACCTTTAAGGGGTGTGAGTATTCTCCAAAATGGTCACGCCTCTTCAGGGAGGCACACACACAGTTTAACTACATTATGATACTATAGCAGTATGCATTTACATGACATGCTATACACATTACTGAGATCTCTTGTTTCCACAGGTATATTTGTAGGATGGTGACATCATCAGACTTGACAAAGATGAATATACCACTTTTAAGGGGTGTGAGTATTCTTCAAAAAGGTTGCTTCTCCCCAGGGAGACAACACACACAATTAGCAACTGCAGGATTCAAATCCCTACCTAACTACATTATGATACTACAGCAACATACATTTACATGACATGCTGTATACATTACTAGGATTTCGCCTTTCCACAAGTATATTTGTAGGATGGTGACATCATCAGACTTGACAAAGATGAGTATACCACTTTTAAGGGGTGTGAGTAGTCTCCAAAAAGATTACGCCTCCCTATGGAGACACACACACAGTTGGCAAGTGCAGGATTCAAATGCCTACTTAACTACATTATGATATTACAGCAGTACCATTTACACAACACGCTATACACATTACTCAAGTTTTACTTTTCTACAGGTATATTTGTAGGATGGTGACATCATCAGACTTGACAAAGATGAGTATACCACTTTTAAGGGGTGTGAGTATTCTTCAAAAAGGTTGCTCTTCTTTCAGAAAACACACACAGTTAGCAAGTGCAGGATTTAAACCCCTACCTAACTACATTTTGACACTACAACAGTACACATTTACATGACACGCTATACACATTACTGGTGCTTCATATTTCCACAGGTATATTTGTAGGATGGTAACATCATCAGACTTGAAAAAGATGAGTATGCCACTTTTAAGGGGTGTGAGTATTCTCCAGAAAGGTTGCTACTCCTTAGGAAGAGACATACACAATTGACAAGTGCAGGATTCAAACCCCTATCAAACTACATTATAATACTACAGCAGTACACATTTACATGACACACTATACACATTAATGGAGTTTCATCTTTCCACAGGTATATTTGTAGGATGGTGACATCATCAGACTTGACAAAGATGAGTATACCGCTTTTAAGGGGTGTGAGTAGTCTCCAAAAAGGTTGCTCTCTCCCCAGGGAGAGACACACACACACACACACACACACACACACACACACACACACACACACACACACACACACACACACACAGTTGGCAAGTTAGGGTTCTTAATCCAAACTAAGTACGTCTTTCCACTTCAGCAAGCAATATGGAGTTACAGGGTGCAATACAGACATTACTTGCTGACAGTTTGCCCAAAGGTTTTTTTCACATTTGCTAACCTCAGCAGGCTTATCATACTAGGTGTATTGTGAGTGTATTGTATGCATAGGCCATGACCATATCATATATGGGTTGATGCACCACATGCTGGCACACACAAGGTCAAACCGGTGGCTAAGCTCTGTCAACCCAATACTGGACAATACAGACAAGAAGAGTAGGGTCATACAAGCACAACACCAACAGTTTCACATAGACCTACAATATAAGCGCCAGCAAAAAACACACATAAATACACATTACCATACTCAGAGAATACAAATATTAATCTGAAAAAGAGAGAGTGTCCTCCTAAGCAGACAAGCAAGCAACATGCACCTCCAAGCACATGCCAGAAAACACAAATGACACCAAAGCAGTGTGCCTCACAACAGGCCCTAAGGCAAAACAACATACCCAACACACTAGTAATAGGTAACTTCATAGTCAGGCACACAGATGTTCCACTCACTTGGCTGGACAAGAGGAAGGTTACTGTCAGTTGTCTGTCAGGTGCTATGATCCGCCACATAACAAAAGCACTTACATCACTCCAGAACAGGTACATATATGATGTGTTCTTTGTACATGTCAGTGTGAATGATCTGAGACATACCTCCCAGGACAATGTGACAAGGGATACATAGTAGGTCTATGATCATGTAGCCCAGGCTGGTATGACCCTGACGTTGAGTAGCATCTTACCGTTACCTACATGATACTGCAATATAACAGAAAGACAATAATCTTCAACAATTGGCTGAGCTTCTGGTGTAATTCAAAGGGGAACCAGTCTGTCTGCCTGTGGTGACATGATAGACAAGCCTTGTTGCTTCGCTACAGATGGGTTGCACCTGTTACCCCTATGCTTCTGAATACTGGCCAAGGCTCCTGCTGTCCCCATATTACCTTGTTTAGGCAAGGCTCAAAGGTTCATAGGTTCATAGGTTCATAGGTAGGTACTAGGCTATTGGCCCTGGGGCCTACACAAGCCCAGCCAAAAAGGTAGCCTGGCTTTTGTCACCCAAGAAATTTATTTTCCTGTGCCACTGCCGAGCAGAGACACAGAAGTGATCCCCGGGGTGAATTTCCTATTTCCCATCCAATTATCAAGATTTTTCTTGAAGAGTGCTAATAAAGAGCATTGTTTGATATAGATAGGTAGTTTATTCTGGAGTATGGGAAGTCTCTGGGACAGGAATCTATCCCTCCAGCATGTTCTGTTCATTGTGGTGACAAGGTTTAGGTCCCTAGAGCATGTAGCTCAAAGGGATTGGGATTTCTTTAAGTGGAGCATATCCAAAAGCTCTGGGTTTGACATAGCTTTGTATGTTAGGCAGAGATCACCTCTGAGTAGGCGATATGTGACAGAGTAAAGCTGGAGTGTTTTGAGATGGTTTGTGTAGGGCATGTGTTTGAGGCCAGTAATCCTCTTAGTGAGGTATTTCTGCGGCCTTTCCAGTTGTTTTAGATGTCTTGTGAAGTACATACCAAAAGGGGCATTGTACTCTATAATGAATTTAATGAGTGATGAGTAGAGGGGAACAATGACCTCTTTTTTTCTGCATGAGAAACCTTTTATGATGAGGTGTACCACTTAGAAGGATTTCCTGACTACTGTGGCGATGTGATTATCAAAGGAGAGACTACTGTCCACCTGTGTCCCAAGGTCTCTTATCACACTTTTGGTGTTAAGTATATTACTGCCTATGTTGTAGTTCATGGGCACAGAGTTTTTACCAAAGGGGATGACGATGCACTTTTTGGCACTGAGCTTAAGGCCATGGCTTTGACACCAGGCATCTGTCTCAGTGAGGCCCTTTTGTAGGATGTCCACATCGTTAGTAGTTTCGATTATGGCTCCTAGTTTGCAGTCATCTGTGAACTTCATTAGCCAAAGACCTTCTGTGTTAGCCTGTACTTCAGAGAAGTAGATACCAAACAGGACAGGACACAGGACTGAACGCTGCGGTACTCCACTTGTAACTGGTCTGAAGTCAGATTTGGAGTCTGCTGCTTTCACAGTGTGGGTTCTGTCAGTGAGCCAGTTGGCAACCCATCTTGTGACATAGGGATTTATACCTAGTTTAGTGAGTTTATCTATAATTCCAGAGTGGGGGATGGTGTCAAAAGCCTTGGCAAGATCTAGATAGGCTGTGTGAACCACCTTACCCTTGTCTACGGCTTTGGTGAGTGCTTCAAAGAAGTCTTTCAGGTTTAGGAGACATGATCTGTCTTTGACAAACCTGAACTGGTTGGGATCCAGAGTTTTGAGATTACCAATGTCTTTGTTTATAAGTTCCATGATGATACGTTCCATGGCCTTGCAAACCAGGCTCATCAGGCTAATGGGGCGCTAGTTCCCTGGGTCCATGGTGGCTCCCCCCTTGTGTAGTGAGATAACCATCATTTTGCACCATTCAGCAGGCACAAAGCCTGAGGTGAGGCTATGATTGAACATGGTACTTAGGTGTGGTGCCAGTTCGTTCTGTAGTTCATGTAGAACACAGCCTGGGATGTCGTCTGGTCCCATGGATGCTGTGTTCCTGGCTTTGGAGAGTGTGGTTTTTACCTGTGCAGCAGTGATGACAGGAACTTTGTATTCTTCCGGTATAGAGATGGGATCTTTCATGGGTGAGAGGGGGGTAAAGTTAGCACTGAACCTATCTGCCAGGATGTTGGCAATATCAGTTGGGTCTGTATATTTAGTGCCATTGTGCTGTAATGCAGGGCAGATCTGAGTGTTGCCATTGAGATTCTTGACATAGCTATAGAATGCTTTGTGGTTGTCTTTAGAATCAGTGGCGATTTTGTTTTCATAACTAGCTTTGGAGGGTTTTATCAGGGATCACAGCTTCTTACTGAGGCTGACCAGGGATCTCCTCCACTCATGGGATTTTACTCTCTTTTGCAACAGTTTCTCCCTTCTGTTGTACAATTTGTTTATGGCAGGGGACAACCAGATTGGCTTCCTTTTCTTGGAGGATAGCATCTTGGTTCTGTTTGGGATAGCACGATGCATGTACTCATGCAAGTGCTTATAAAGTGCAATTGTGTAGGATTCAGTAGCTGCAACTGTATTTTCTATCTGCATGGGTATCATGAAGTTCACCACTTCTGTCTTAAGAAGCATGAAGTTGGCTTTGGAGATTTTTTTTAACATGGTTTCCTTAATGGAGGGTGGGGACAGAATGTGGATATGTAGGGTAATTAGCTTATGGGCGGATCAGATCAATGAGGCGTTGACTTCAGGTGTGTCACTCAGGACAAACCAAACCCCGTAACCAACACAAAAAAACACAAAATGATCTAAATGCTATTCATTGCCAGAAGTCTCATCCTCCAAATGCACACACTTGAGGCACTTCTCATTATGGAGAATACTGATATTTGTGCAGTAACAGAAACCTAGTTCAAGGCTCCAGAGAGCACATCAGCACTACCAGGATACTACTCATTCCATACCTTCCAGCATCAGAACCTGGATCATAGCACATAGGGTGGGGATGTATCCATATTAAACAAGGATACCTACACCTCTCTCTACATCCTCTCTACAGGATATGTACCCATAGAATGTTGCACAGCAACGTCCTTCCCACTCCACAGGGGTGGGTCCACAAAAGACCCTTGGCATTCACTCTCTATGAGCCTGATGAGTCTGATCTGCAAGGCAATGGAGCCAATCATAATGGAAGTCAACAATAAAGACATTGGGAACCTTCACACAGTTGAGCACACCCAGTCTGGCTTTGTCAAATGCAGATCACGCCTCCTGAACTTGGTTGATTTCTTTGAGACAGTTAGCCAGGCTACAGATGATTGAAAGGAGCTCCACACTGCCTACCTATATCTCGCTAAGACCTTTGACACCATTCCCCAGTCAGGTATCACAGATGAACTCACCAACCTAGGCATGAATCCATACATCACAAGATGGATTGCAAACTGGCTCACAGATAGATCCCACAAATTAAGAGTTGCTGGCTACATGTCAGACTCTACACCGGTAACAACTGGTGTCCCTCAGGGTTCAGTCCTGGGGTCGCTCCTGTTTGGTATAGACTTCTCAAAAGTACATGCCAACACAGGATGGTTGTGGTTGACTAATTTTGCTGGGAACTGTAAAGTGTTTGCCATAATAGATTCCCTGGATGGCACAAATATTCTCCAGAAGGGACTCTATGAGACAGATGTATGGTGTCAGAATCATGGCCTCAAGCTCAATGTGAAAGAATGCATAGTAATCCCCTTTGGGGGAAACAAAGTACCCACAAACTACCACATAGGTGTTACCCCCTAAAAACTGACAAGGTAATAAGGGATCTGGGGATACAGATAGATAGTCATCTTTCTTTTGACAACCATGTTGCCAAAGTGATTAGGAAATCCTATGTGGCCCACCTAATCAACAAAGGGTTTGCATCAGGATCAAAAGAGGTAGTGGTGGCCCTCTACTCTTAAGTCATCAGACCCATCTTTGAGTACAATGTACCATTTTAGATGTACTTGACTAAGCATATCCAGCAGCTGGAGAGACCACAGACTTACCTCACCAAGAGGATTACTGGCCTCAAACAGTTGCGTTATGCAACACAACTGACAAAACTTAATCTGTTCTCCGTTGCGTACTGCCTACTCAGAGGCACACTCTGCCTAACATACAGAACTATGTCCAACACATAACTGTTGAACATGCTCCATCTACAGATAACAAAATTGAGTCGCACTATACACTCCAGGGATATGAACCTCACCACAACAATGAATACAACATGCTGGTGGGATAGATACCATCCCAGACACTTGCCTTACTGTGGAACAGAGTCCCAATGTACATCAGACAGAGCCCCTTGCTGACACTCTTCAATAGGAATCTTGATGAGTGGATGGGAAACAGACAATTCATGCCAGGCATCACATCAGCAGCCCCACTAGAAAGGGGCTTAGGGTACTGACTATTAGAACTAGGGCTTAGGAGACTACCCAATGGGGTGGTGAAAGCTGCACAACTTGCCTAGGCTAATATATGCCTTTGTGAAGATAGTCTACTACATACCTATGAACCTATGTAACAGGTACATGTCTACAGGTAGCAGATGTGTACTTTATTGTACAGTCATGTTGTACAGCAGGCACATGCACCACATACACTGTAATGCTTACAGATACTATGGCTATTATGTACAGTGGGTGAGATGTGCACCTCATGTCTTTTGTGCCATTGGGATGTGTGCTGGGTGGGACAGTCCTGGATGGCTCGCTGTCATGGTCACCCTCTTACACACATCTGTGCCCTTCCATCTTTGGCTTATTATACTGTGTTTCCCCTACATATATATAGGTACATAGGTAGGTAATAGGCTATCTGCCTGAAGGCATATATTAGTATGGCCAGAGTGTGCAGCTATCACCACACATGGGGTTAGTTCCCTAGGCCTCTGTGTAGTAGAGTTGATGAAGTGATCCATGGTGTGACAGTTCAGTTTCACATACACTCATCAAGGCTCCTCTGAAAGAGTGTCAGTGAGGGACTCAGCTTAATGTAGGTTGGGAGCCTGTTCCAAAGCAAGGGAAGTCTGTGAGTTAGTAATGTATCCCTCCAACATGTTCTATTTATTTTTGTGATGATGATATCCCTAGAGCATGTGGCACAGTGAGCTTGGGTTTACTTCAGATAGAGCATGTACATCAGTTCTGCATTGGACATGGACCTGTCTGTTGGGCAGAGATCGCCTGAGTAGACAGTATGCAATAGAGTACAGATTGAGTTAACTTCAGTCTTGTTGCATGGGGCAACTGTTTGAGGCCAGTAATCCTCTTGTTGAGGTACTTCAGTGGTCTTTCCAGCTGCTGAAGGTGCCTAGTCAGATTCATCGCAAGTGTGCTGTGATACTCTCTGATAGGTCTGATGACTGATGAGTAGAGGGAACCTCCTTTAACCTACATACAAAGACCTTGGCAATTTGTGGGAACACATAGCATGATTTTCTAACCACTTTGTCAATGTGTTTCTAGAAGTAGAGATGACTATCCACATGTGTCCATAGATCCCTTATTATACCTCCATATTTAGGGTGTTGGCACCTATGTGATATTTGTATGACTGTAGCTCGAGGCCATAATTTTGACACCACATCTGTCTGACTGAGACCCCTTTTAAGGATGTCTCTGTTGTCCCAAACATTGATTATGACAACCTTTTTGCAGTCATTCACAAACTTTGCTAACCATAGCCCTCGTGTGTTTCACTGTATTTCTGAAAAGTATACACCAGACAGGAGTGGTCCCAGGACTGAGCCATGGGGGACAACAGTTGTTACCAGCTTACAGTCCAACACGGGGACCACAATTCTTACCTTGTGGGATCTATCTGTGCCCCAGTTGGCAATCCCTCAGATGACATACGTGTTTATGCACAGGTTGTTGATTTTGTGGATACGACATGTGTGTGGGATGTTGGAAAGGGCTCTTCAAGGTCTATGTAGGCCGTGTGTAGCTTATTTCATTGATGTATGTCCTGGGTAACTGGCTTGAAAACTGTCTAGCAGGTTTAGGGACCATGATCTGCCCCTGGCCAAACCAAAATGGGTAGGGCTGGGTGTTTGTAGGCTCCCAATAGCTCTGTTTATGAGTTCCATAGTGATAGACTCCATGGCCTTGCAGATCAGGCTTATTAGGCTTATAAGACAATAGTTCCCATGGTCTGTTGTGCACCAACACTTGTGGAGTGTGCCAAACGTTGCTGTAACTCATTCAACAGTTTCATATCCTGTACAGAGGGTGAGTCTCAACAGACTGTTCAGGTGCAGGGTCTGTTTGTTTTGGAGTTCACATATGACACAGCCAGGGACACCATGTCATCCCATAGATACCATGTTTTTAGGTTTGGATAGAGCTGTTTAACCATTGTATATGTGATTTCTGGCTTTTCACAATCTCCAGGTATGGTAATGGGCCCTTTTGTCAGTGAGAGGGGGGTAAATATATATGAACCAGTCTGACAAGATGTTGGCTAAATAAGTGTGTGAGCATGCCCACTATGGGCATATATACTATATGTGTGTGAAAAATCAAGTTGTTTTTTTCTTCAGGGCTCACCTTTGTGTTGTAAATCGACAGGAAGCACGCTATGCCTGCAGGGCTTCCATGAGTCAATTTGCATAGACTTATCAACATTTCTACATACAGGGGGACAGCTATTATTTGTACATTTCTACCTGGGGGGGTACATCTGATTGTTACTGTGGGTGTACATAGGATGAGGGGTACACCTAACGCTTATACACATTTGCTAGGCCTGCACTGCTATGTCAGGTACTCCAATTCAGTCTGTACTGTTGCCTATCGTACTGGCTTAAGGCATACCACTGTACTACAGATCTTAGCTTCCAATTACACGCATATTAGTTTGGGACTTCATAGCCTACCCAACCCACATCACGCTGCCTGGCCTGCTGTTATCTGTCTGCATAGGCCTGGGGTGAGGTTACTCATATGCCTCTTCAGAGGGCATGATACAGCATTTGTTTATGTTTGCGTTTGTCTACAATTGTCCTGCTGGCTGTGACTGTTAGGCATGTGACCCCCCCCCCCCAACTGGTATGTGTGAGTGACTTAAGTTGTGTCTGTGCCAGTGAAATGCTGTCATGGCTTAGTGGTTCAGTACTGTGACATAGTGCACTGTATTCTGAGTTTGAGCCCTGTCACTGCTTTTCATTTTCCTGCTGGACAGACCTGACTTGTAAAGGAACAGTAAAGCAGGTGTGAGCGTGTTTACCTGACTTTGCTCGACTTTGCTCGACTTTGCCCGACTTTGCCCAACATTGCCCAACATTGCCCAACATTGCCCGACATTGAACTGGTTAACGCGGTGCGCAGCTATGCGCAATTGTATTTAAATATGCTCAATACTGGTAAAATGTGCTTAGCAGTGCTTTATATTGCTTAAAATAGGGCACTCATGCCTCGGGTGGTGCTGCAGGGCTGCCTATGTCGGAAGCACATAGTACACTCCCTATACATGTTTGAAAACAGGTAGTGTCAAGTTAGGCATCCCTTTTACTGCATGTGCGAGTCAGAGACAGGTGTCATTTCCAGGGTTCCTACTGAGTCAGTGCATGTGCTATGCGTTGCCTCTTTGCCAAGGCCAGGGCATACTGGGCACGCCTCCTTCTGCCTACTGGGGCAGGCTCAGGTTGTTCCTCCTCCAAGTCATGCTGTGTCTGTGCAGGCCTTGGCAATGGTGGGGGGCTGTTTGGCCCTGCCCCATGCTGTTCCTGCTGCAGCTGTTTCTGCAGGATCATATTATGTAGCATGGCTCATACCATAACAATTTGGGTACCTGTAGTTGGTGAGTACTGCAAGCCTCCACCAGATGTGTCCAGGCATTGGAACCGTGACTTGAGCATCCCAACACATGATCAATTATGTTTCTTGTTTGTGTGTGTGCCTCATTATGGAGTTCTTGTTCAGGTGTGTGTGCATTTCTGATGGGTGTCATCAGCCACGGCTCCAGTGCGTATCCAGCATCCCCCACTAGGTGACCATCAGGGATGTCCCCATTGGCAAATCTCTGGTACAGCTGCATCAGATGCCAGATGTGGGAATCGTGATAGCTACCAGGGCAGCCAGCACACACATTCATTATTATGCCCTGGGCATTGCACATGACCTGGCAGTTGATGGAGGGGAAGCCCTTGCAGTCTACCCCTCTCACCGGATGGTGCTTTGATGCATATGTGTGTGCAGTATATTGCACTCACTACCTCAGGGTATTCTGCTATTTGGTGGAAAAGACGCATATTGCTGGCCAATGCCTCATGGGAATTGGGGAAATATACGTGGTCACCGACATGTGCTGACATGGCATCCAGTTACTGGTGGAGTACCCTGGATGCTGATGCCTGTGAAATCCCCATCATATCACAAGTTGGTCTATGGAAGGTACCTTTAGCTAGTATTCCTATGCCAACACATACCTTGGTATCCACTGGGCTGGGTTCCCCTCTGTTGGTTCTGTGTTTGAGGCGTGGCCAGCACAGCTCAACAATTTGCTGTAGGAGGTCTCTGTCCACCCTCTTGTGCTCCATTATCTCCAGCTCATGCAGCCCCTGGTAGGTTACCCTGGGTCTGTACACTCTTCTCCGTCTCCTCACTGTGGGTTGCTCAGCAGCATTCACAACATCACCACACTCAGCACCTTGCACATGTTGGTTTATGATAGCAAGAGCAGCCCCTAACATTTTGTCTGACTTAAGCTTTTCAAGCTTTCCCTCTATGTATACTACAGTGTTGCAGTGTTCTTGGGAAAAAACAGGGGGGAATGCTGTTTGCAGAGTTTAAAGTGCTGGGCTGGGCTAGTCTGATGCCTGTGTAATTGGCTGATTATGATATATTTCACCTGGCTGCTCTGCTAGTTCTCCTTGGTTAACTTCCTAGTACTTCTTTTCCTTCCTTTTGCCTTTCTTTTCCCACCCGGGGGAAGCGCCGCACAAATGTGTGCACATGCGCGTACATGCTGTGTGCATGTTTGCAAGGAGTTTCCTATCTTTTAACATTGTGCACCTTTGGTTTGAGGTTTTCAAATAGGACAACTGTAGGCATGCTTCTTACAATCCTGAGCAACTCAAAGCAAACATAAGCCACTGTGCTCCAATTAGCCTACAGCCTGTCTGACACACTCCCTCATGATGTCACCTATATTCTACTCTATGACTCACCTACTCCTACTCTTACACTCTTGGGACATGGCTCACATGCTGGGGAAGATTGGGATTCACTATCCTTATCCTCATCTGCATAGGATTGCCTTCTAATGCATAGTTACATCTCTTGACACTGAGCTTCCCCCCCTTACCAACCACTACTCAGTGACCATGTTGTCTTCAGCCTGCCATTCACCTGCATGGCAAAATAAGCTTTTTAGTGAAAATGCCTATTTTCGGCTTTTTTTTAAATTATTTTCTTGTTTTTATAAGTGCCGCACGTTTGTGCGGTGCTGCGCTATGCTTAAACATTGAAGATTGGGGGAAAAAAGTTAGATTTTTATATTTTTAAACATTTATAAATGCCATTGGCCTTATATTTGGCCATTGGCATGCTTCCTCAACTGTATGCATTCTTTATTTGGAGCTGTCATAGCTCCGTTTAGCTATTTGCAGAACGGTACTCCATTACCAATGGAGTACATTTCTGCAGATAACACTAATC
>NC_056726.1:676883173-676905673 GCF_019279795.1 Protopterus annectens | reverse complement strand
TGTGTGTGTGTGTGTGTGTGTGTGTGCGCGTGTGCATTTTTTTCTTGTTTAGGGTACTGATCATGTACTGAGTCCTGAAGGAGGAGCAAAAGTATTACCCCATGCTGAGAGATGAATTAGAACTAGGGTTTCTGATCTATACTGAAAAGCAGAGTGAGCTAGCCTGCCTATTAGTTGGAAAGAGTTTTTGAGATTACAAATATGAAGTTTTGGAAGCATGTTGAGTACTAGAAATCTCTGTAAAGCAAATGCTATAATTGTGAAAACAACACAGGAATCTAGTGAATAGGTTGAATATTGTTTTACCAGTATATCTATATCTATAGCTATATCAGTATATTTGTCCAGTGAGCAGTCTGGAATTTTTTTGCTTATGTATTGACTGATATGATCTGTTCTTGCAGTTCACAGAATTGTTTCTCAAACATTTTATTATATATCAGAGTTCAAAAGCTTGGACAGGGAGACTGCTAGAAAGGCACTTGGTGTGACATCTGGACAGAGGAAGGAAGACAAGGAGACCTAGTGGTGGAATGAGGAAGTACAGGAGAGTATACGGAGAAAGAGGTTGGCGAAGAAGAAGTGGGATTGTCAGAGAGATGAAGAAAGCAGACAGGAGTATAAGGAGATGAGATGCATGGTATAGAGAGAGGTGGCAAAGGCTAAGGATAAGGCGTACGGAGAGTTGTATGAAAGGTTGGACACTAAGGAGGGAGAAAAGGACCTGTACCAATTGACTAGACAGAGGGGCCAAGCTAGGAAATATGTGCAGCAGGTAAGAGTTATAAAGGATAATGAGGGAAACATACTCACTAGCAAGGAGAATGTGTTGAACAGATGGAAGGAGTACTTTGAGGGGCTGATGAATAAAGAGAATGAGAGAGAGAGAGAAGGCTGGATGATGTGGGGATAGTGATTCAGGAAGTGCAATGGATTAGCAAGGCAGAAGTACAGGCTAACACAGAAGGCATCTGGCTAACGAAGTTTGCAGATGACTGCAAACTAGGAGCCATAGTCAAGTCCCCAAATGATGTGGACATCCTACAGAAGGGCCTCACTGAGACAGATGCCTGATGTCAGAGCCATGGCCTCAAGCTCAATGCCAAAAAGGGCAGTGTCATCCCCTTTGGTAAAAACTCTGTACCCATGAACTACCACATAGGCAACAATCTAATTAACACTATATGCGTGATAAGAGACCTTGGGACCCAGGTGGACAGTAGTCTCTCCTTTGATAGTCACATCGCCACATTAGTCAGGAAGTCCTTCTACATGGCACACCTCATCATAAAAGGGTTCTCATCCAGGAAAAAAGAGGTCATTGTTCCCTTCTACTCGTCACTCATTAGACCCATTATAGAGTACAATGCCCCTTTTGGAATGTACCTCACAAGACATCTGTAGCAGCTGCAAAGGCCACAGAAGTACCTCACAAAGAGGATTACTGGCCTCAAACAAATGCCCTACACTGACCACCACAAAAACCTCCAGCTTTACTCCATAGCATATCACCTATTCCGAGGTGATCTCTGCCTAACATATAAAGCTATGTCAAACCCAGAGCTGTTGGACATGCTACACCTAAAGAAATCCCAATCCCTCTGAGCTACATGCTCCAGGGACCTAAGCCTTGTCACCACAATAAACAGGACATGCTGGAGGGATAGATTCCTGTCCCAGAGACTTCCTATACTCTGGAACAAGCTACCCATCTATGTCAAGCAAAGTTCTTCATTAGCACTCTTCAAAAAAAATCTTGATGAGTGGATGAGAAATAGGAAATACACCCTGGGGATCACTTCTGTGTCTCTGCTAGACAGTGACACAGGAAAATAACTTTCTTGAGTGGCATAAGCTATGGAACCTTGCTGGCTAGGCTTACGTAGGCCCTTGGGCTGATAGTCTAGTACCTACCTATGGAAGTAAAGATAGCTATGAAGAAGATGAACAATAGAAAGGCTGTTGGTCCAGATGACATACCTGTGGAAGCTTGGAGGTGTTTAGTAGAAATGGCAGTGGAATTTGTAACCAGATTGTTTAATGAAATCTTGCAAAGTGAGAAGATGCCTGAGGAGTGGAGAAAAAATGTTTTGGTACCAATTTTTAAGAATAAGAGTGATGTGCAGAGCTGTAGTAACTACAGAGGGATAAAACTGATCAGTCACAGCATGAAATTATGGGAAAGAGTAGTGGAAGCTAGGTTAAGAAGGGAGGTGATGATTAGTGATCATCAGTATGGTTTCATGCCAGGAAAGAGCACTACAGATGCGATGTTTGCTCTGAGAGTGTCGATGGAGAAGTACAGAGAAGGTCAGAAGGAGTTGTATTGTGTCTTTGTGGACTTAGAGAAAGCATATGACAGGGTGCCTAGAGAGGAGTTGTGGTATTGTATGAGGAAGTCGGGAGTGGCAGAGAAGTATGTAAGAGTGGTGCAGGATATGGACAAGGGTAGTGTGACATCGTTGAGATCTGCCGTTGGAGTGGCAGATGCATTTTAGGTGGAGGTGGGATTACATCAAGGATCAGCTCTGAGCCCTTTCTTATTTGCACTGGTGATGGACAGGTTGACAGACGAGATCAGACAGGAGTCCCCGTGGACTATGATGTTTGCAGATGACATTGTGATATGTAGTGAGAGTAGGGAACAGGTTGAGGAGACCCTGGAGAGGTGGAGATATGCTCTAGAGAGGAGAGGAATGAAGGTCAGCCAGACTAAGATGGAATATATGTGTGTGAATGAAAGAGAGGATAGAGGAATGGTGAGGATGCAGGGAGTAGAGTTGGCAAAGGTGGATGATTTTAAATACTTGGGATCAACAGTTCAGAGTAATGGCAAGTGTGGAAGAGAGGTGAAGAAGTGAGTACAGGCAGGATGGAGTGGGTGGAGAAGAGTGTCAGGAGTGATTTGTGACTGACGAGTACCAGCAAGAGTGAAAGGGATAGTCTACAAGAAGGTAGTGAAACCAGCTATGTTATATGGGTTGGAAACAGTGGCATTGACAAAAAGGCAGGAGTCAGAGCTAGATGCAGCAGAGTTAAAGATGTTAAGATTTGCAGTGGGTGTGATGAGGGTAGACAGGATTAGGAATAAGTATATTAGAGTTTCAGCCGTTGGACAGTTTGGAGACAAAGCCAGAGAGGCGAGATTGCATTGGTTTGGACATGTGCTGAGGAGGGATGCTGGGTATATTAGGAAAAGGATGCTAAGAATGAAGCTGCCAGGTAAGAGGAAAAGAGGAAAGCCTAAGATAAGGTTTATGGATGTGGTGAGAGAGGACATGCAGGCGGTTGGTGTGACAGAGCAAGATGCAGAGGACAGGAAGAAATGGAAACAGGTGATCCACTGTGGCGACCCCTAATCGGGAAAAGCTGAAAGAAGAAGAAGAAGAAGAAGATCAGAGTTCAAAAGCTATAATTTTCCAGCACACAACCTTCCCTTTGGTCCACCTTTCATAGCCATATCTTAATAAAGGGAATATCAGAGTTTTAACTATATGGATGTTTGTTTACAATGTAATGTCTTTGGTCCTTATATATATATATATTTTAGATTTGACATAGCTTTCCTTCCAAGAAGCAAGTATCTTTTAATTTTATTACTGCAATCATTATCTGCAGAGATCATTGAACCCAGGAAAATAAAATTTGTCACTGAATCCACTTCATCATCTATCTAATTGCTGATAGAACTAGGTAACATTTTTCCCTTTTTGAAGGTAAGCAGTGAGCTAGCTTTTGCCTTTCTGTTTTTATTTTTATCAAGAGTCCCTTCATCTCTTTTTCTGAGTTTTAGCCTTCATCTGCATATATCAGGCTATTAATATTTTAACTGGCAATGTTGATTCATCCAGGCTAACATTTTGCACAATATATTCTGAATGTAAATGAAATAAATAGGTGACAACAATCAGCCTTATTGCATACTTTTCCCAATATTGAACCATTCAGTTATTCTGTCTTTAGTTCAAACGTCAAATGACAGGAAAAAATGATCCCCAAACCAACAGGCTACAAACGAATATAGTCTAATTTACCAGACAAGGATGTTAGCGCTTTCAGATACAAGACCCTTCTTCAGACATAAAGCACAAAACAATTCACTTGATAATTAAATGTATTTGCACCAATCAAATGCTAAAACCAATAAAACAAATCAATTAAGAATTAATCTTTCTAAATGTAAGGTCTACACCTATTCAGAATGGGTCTTAAAGGCACCACACCATTGAGCCCTGGATGCCTATTAGCCCCTATTTCAATGATCCACCTTGTTTCACAATATTCTGTGTAACTAGAAATATTGCCCTTCCTACTATCTCCATTGATTTGTTGTAGAACCTGAAATAAGAAACAATGGCCTGGATATTTCTCTATATGTATAGAGTGCATTACACTTGTCCTTGAGTCTAACAGCTGACAGATGCCTCAAAATCCTGTCCTTGAACCTGCAATTCATCTTCCCCACATAAAACGAGGGGCAGCAAGTACAGGTCGCTAGATAGACAACACCTAGATAGCACCCTGGCTTTCTTCCAAGGGTGCATTGAATAGGTCTAGTATTAGACAAAACAGGAGACAACCAGCCAACAGGAATAAGAGTAAGGTCCCTTTATATGTCACCTATAGCAGTGACATTAGATGGGTACAAGACGTGATTAGGACCAACTGGAAAATCTTGCAAACTGATGATTCCCTGAAAGATTTGATGGGAGAGTGTCCAGATTTAGTTTTTAAGAGAAATAAGAACTTAAAACAAATCCTTTGTGATAAGCAGCCAAAGGTGAATAATACTTTTAATAAAGTTGGAACCTTTCCATGCCAATGTTGTAAAGTGTGTACACATATTAGTAGGAAATCCAACTTTGTTCATCCTTTAACAGGGAAGGAATATATTTTTAGAGCCATGGCTACCTGCCTATCCATGAATATTGTCTATCTAGCAACCTGTACTTGCTGCCCCTCGTTTTATGTGGGGAAGACAAATTGCAGGTTCAAGGACAGGATTTTGAGGCATCTGTCAGCTGTTAGACTAAAGGACAAGCAGAATGCACTCTCTATACATCTAGAGAAATAACCAGGCCATCGTTTCTTATTTCAGGTTTTACAACAAATCAATGGAGATAGTAGGAAGGGCAATATTTCTAGTTACACCGAATATTGTGAAATAAGGTAGATCATTGAATTAGGGGCTAAAAGACATCCAGGGCTCAATGGTGTGGTGCCTTTAAGACCCATTCTGAACAGGCGTAAGCCTTACATTCAGAAAGATTAATTCTTAATTGATTTGTTTTATTGGTTTTAGCATTTGATTGGTGCATATACATTTAAATATCAAGTGAATTGTTCTGTGTTGTATGTCTGAAGAAGGGTCTTGTACCAGAAAGCGCTAACATCCTTGTCTGGTAAATTAAACAATATTTGTTTTTAGCCTTGTTGATCTGTGGATCATTTTTTCCTGCCATTTGCTGTTTGTTGGACTACAGACCTTAACTACCTACCACTTTTGGACTCTTTATTTTAGTTCAAACTTCTGTATCTTTTTCTGCATATAGTTTCTCTAGGAGGCAAATTACGTGACACTGTATCCCCATTTCTCTAAGAAAGTATGAGAGTTTGTTATGGCCAAATCAATTCAAAGGTTTTAAAGTGATCAGTAAAGGGGAATGGCCTTTTTATCTTTGTTATCCAGTGGATATTGATACTTTGACATCGGATGCCACTGCCTCTTCTAAAACTACTTGCAAATCTGGTATCTCTCAGTGCATATTTTGCTAGAGCAGACATGCAGAAACTTAAGCATTACCTTGTCAACATATGAAAGCAAATCTTCAGAATTGCCCTATTTAGGAGAAGTACATAATTTGAATTTTATGATCTGATGGTCACTGCTGTGTTTTCCAAGTTTGCTGGTAATGTACCCACAACAGTGTAACAGCATCATTCTGCAGAATCTTAAAGAATTCATCTAAACTTCAATTACTTCTTACAGCCTGTTTTATTAGCAAGACTTTCTAGGGCTCTCTTCTAAAAAGTTATGCCAAGAAATTTACCTCAAGAGCGAATTTTTCAACAGAAGCTATGTGTCCACCAGTGGTGCAATGATATGTAAGATAGCCATGGTACAGTGATCAATTATATAGTAGCACATTAGTGACAGATGCATCATTAGCAGTTATTACAACAGAATCAATAGTACTATAATGGGAAGGCTTCCCAACAATGTGACAGGTATTACTTTAGAACAGATTTCTGTATTCCTCATGCAGACAAAATTTAAATTGAAATCTCTAGGAATGTCAATGAAGTCATTCATGAGATGTGAAAAAAATCAACATGCTGTCATTAAATCATGGATATAACAGACTGGCCAAAATCGATGCTCTTCTTTCATTAATTAGACCATGCCATCATTATGAAGTAATGTATTCAGTAAGTATACATTCAGCCAGTCACAGTGTATTTTACTGAAATGCACCTTGTTTATTGAAATGTGTAGTTAGCTGCCATTACATCTGTTCTTGACTACATTCACTGATTGTAGACAAAATGACAAATAATGATGGAACTGCACTTCTTGTATGCCCTATAACTAATTGTTAGGTCATTCCATTCAAAGGTACCAACAAGTTCTGAATAATATCAAAGCATAGAACATGCATCTGGTCACCCAGGTGAAGGGCTTTCAAAATATCTCTTGTACTACCAAACACTCTATATCCTAGTTGGAGTAACCAAGAAGTTCATCAGCTTTTGTTCTTCTCTTCAAGTCTACCCCCACCCCCAACCAACAAAATGATAGTGTAGTATTTTTTTCAAATGTAAAGAAGCAGGAATGTTGTTGAACACTGCTGGACTTTTTGTACCTGTTACACCAGGCAGTATTGTTAATATACAGTGAGATATGAGATAGTAATCAGGAGTTTGGTATAATTAATGTCTGCCCACTGGTCAACACAGCAGTAATATTTTCCAGTACTTTCCACAGTAAACCCTTCCAACTTTTAGATACCATCCAGTGAGCAATTCTCTATATCCGTTAGATGACAGGAGTTAAGAAATGATTTCTACATAGACTTGATACTGCCATACTAGCATTTCCATCAAAGCTTGAAAATCAGACATAAATATAAAGAAATATTTTAGCAGGTTAATGGCTAATACCTTGGTGTTGACTTGGTTAAGTGTTGAGCGTCAGGCCTGTTTAGATTAGACTTTGCGTCTTCACAACATTGTGTGGTATAAATTGTGTAACTTCTGCAAGGAACATAAGATTTTTGAAGACTTTTCATAATTTCTAAGAGCAGTTCAACAGATAAAAGGAATGTTACTAAAAATGAGAATGCCACATGATGCAGCAAGATGGCCATGTTTCACTAACAAAGAGGGTCAAAACAGAGGTCAGAAAAGCTAGGAATTACAACTACTGTAGTTTCATTTGACCTTGGCCTATTTTGGGCAGTACTACAACTCATTCTGACTTTCTAACATTTTTTTCTCGCTATAATCCACTCATGTGTGAAGTGGGTAAACATCAATAGCATTTATTAAAGAGCATCTATGACACAAACAAAATCAGTTACAAAACAATATATGCTCAGACAACTTAAAAATACATCCAAACTGATTACAATTGAACACAAAGCACACCTTCTTCCCCAAAGCAGCCATCTTTCAAGCATCGCAACATTACAGTTCACCATTCCTGCATAAGTTCAGTTTGATACCCCATATACTCCTGTTGTAAGGTCACATTAGCTAACCTTACCCCACAGCTATTCATCCATGCCTGGAGCCCATCCCAATTAACCAACTGAGGGATGCTCCTATGGAAGACAACATAAGCCATGATGGCAATACCAAACTGGCTTAGCTAAAATGCAATATAAGCCAATTTAATTCAGGGGAGGGGGATCTTTTTATTTTAGGTGTTATGTACTGTCAAGACCTGCCATAACTTTATTTTGTAGGGTTAAGAGGAAGGCATAGTATAATTCTGGTACTTAGTGCTCTTGCTGTTGACTTTCATCCCCTACCCACAGTCTAATATTTTCACACAGTCGAAAGAAGGGTCCGCCAAGGAATTATTTGTAAGCCAAGGACATAACTGCATGTTGCAGATTCAGATAGCACCAACTGGTCTTTTTTGCAACTCCTACTGATTTATTTAAGTAAAAAAGCACACACATGCTGTAAATACTTCACTGGCCATACCTAGATCAAAGAGCCACCACATGCTATTTTCCCCTTCAGTCCTTGATCCATAGCTTATGTGTTACTATTCCCCAGTGTGGGCAGCTGTACTAAGGAACTGCAGAAACCCAGTCTTCCCAAGGTAGACATATGTCATGCAATGACTGGAAAGCTCTGTGTATATTAAAAACAGAACTCTGTACCCCTAATGGAGACAGGAGTCTTTAAAATACCAGAAGATCACCCAATGTGAATCCCCTGAAGCAGAATTGCTTACATTGATGTCCATATTGATGGTTCACTTAAACGTAATGAAAATAATTGATGTGTAAATACCTGGCATATCGCTGCCACTGCAGAATACCTAGACCCACATCATTCTGATTTACATGGCCAACAAGAAAGGGAATCATCTCTTTTTAGTCTTTTGAGAATAAACATGTTATCAGTTTAATAATCTTAGAAAGCAATTTGTACTCCTACGAGATACATTCATGTCTAAAATCATAAACGAAGAAAGGTGCTAAAAACATTTCAGTGCAGCAATGCAACCCATTAACTGTAGATGCCGGTGCTTCTGACTATGAACCAAAACATAGCTTCTCTCACAGACTGATTTTAAATTAAGCTCAGTCATCCTTGAATTAGGTTCATAGGTATATATTTGGTTAATTATCACCAGGGCCTTTATAAGGCTAGCTGCACTGTCTATGACAAGAGTCCTGGGTAAAGTGTTTACTTCCCTTATGGGGTTCATTCTTGGGGGTCCGTTGGGTGTAGGCATAAGTGTGGTGTGTGGTGATGCTTTGGTGTTGTTTAGAGATTGATAAAGAATGATATTGCTGGTATCGTTGTTTGTAGGCTTAGGACATCTTTGAAGTTTGGGAAGATTGATTTTTAGTGCCTCAGCATAAGATGGTCTAAGTGTGTAGTGGACAATATATGCAGTGTGTGTGTGTGTGTGTGTGTGTGTGTGTGTGTGTGTGTGTGTGTGTGTGTGTGTGTGTGTGTGTGTGTGTGTGTGTGTGTGTGTTTCTTGACAACCTTGTTTGTAAACAAGAATTTTGCCTGCAATGAAATTGTGCATGTATATCTCTTTCACTCATACTGTCTTATTTTCTTTAAGCATTAAAACTTTGTCTGTGAACATGAGACCACTGCCACATTGTCTCAGGATGCTCATATCTACCAAGCCGGCTACAGAGACATTAAGAACTTGCTTATTCATATTATTTGGATCTGTATTAGGGTAGGTTATCATGGTTTGAGGACTCGGTTATACAGAAATCTCCTAGGGTGGTCTCTAAGGTTAGGGACTAGAGTTAGTGCTAATATATGGTATTAATGCTGTTATATGCACAGACTAGCTGTTCTAAACTTAAATCTGTGAAACGATTCACTAAGTTGCATGTTACAGTCCTAATGCTAGTTATATAGGTAAACATTACTGTCTAAGCATTTGCATGTGTATAGAGCACTGCCAGCCACCACTGCATGGTGAGCAGCTCCACACAAACGCACCTAATTTATAACAACAGAAAAGAAACTGAAATCTGACTCCTTTGTTTTCTGGCCAGCAAATGACTACACTTTGAGTTCTTCTGGAGTGCTTCCCAACTCAGAAAGACCAGGCAAACATATACTGCCACAAGATGAATGATCTGTTCCTCTTAGTTTAAAAATCTCAGCAAAAAAGGAACCCTCAAGTGCAACACAATAATAAAACAATGTATTCCCTGCCTAGATCACCCCACAGCAAGGAAATTTATATGCACGTAGTTTAGAAAGCAACACAGAGAAGACAGGCAATTGTTTTTTTACTAAAAGTGCTTTGAAAGTGCTTTAAATGCACTAAAACAGTAGTGATCAGTTAAATAATGAAGTGCAAGTACAGAAAATCAAATATAATAAAGGTAATTTCAAAGCATACTAGCAGCAGCTAGACTAAGGGAAAGAAAATACTATTTAAACTGACAAAATGCAAAAAAAAATGTAATAAATAATTTGAAAATACAGCAGTAGTCTTCAGAAATAATATAATAACCCTCTGCTCCTTCTCTCACTAGGAGCAAAATAAAAGCACCAATCATAAGCTGATTCTAGAAAAGTACTTCCCAAAAGTAAGCTGGAAAGAAGCAACTGCAAAAAGTCTTTTGGCTTTTCCCGGTTAGGGATCGCCACAGAGAATCACCCATCTGCTTATGATTGGTAGTAGATTTTTTACAGTGTTGAGTTGCCAGCCCACCCTTCAGAGAAGACACACACACAAAGTAACACACCTACCTGCATGTCATTTTGAAAGTTTTGTCGATCACAGGGAGGACATGCAGACTCTGCACAGAAGGCGCTCCAGCTGACAATCGAACCAGAAAGCCTCTTGCTGTGAGGCGACACGACTCTGAATACTTCAGTGTGCAGGGTAACACAAGCTTTAAGAGTCTAAGGGGAAGGATTTACCACATTGATCTTTCAGTGCTCAGTAGAAAAGTAGATGAGATAAGATGGAGAGGGGATATGAAAGCTGAATTTAGAGTATGGTGGGCAACTCAAATGCTCCAGGTTTCAAATGCACAACAAGAAATGGCTGAGTGGGCAGGAAAAACTTCAAATCAAAAGATTTCTCAAAACAGAAAACCAAAGCAGTAAATAACTGCAAAATCAGAACAGACACTGAAGAAGGCAGATCTAAATTGCTAAAAATTATGCGCAGATACAAAGAAAGAAAACACAATTACTCTCCTTGCTTATTTTCTGTTTGTTAAACTCCAGCAGGCAGCCAATATTTGTTTGCTTGCAAATGTTACCCAAGCCATACTGAAAGACCAGGCCAGCCTCCACGGTTGAATATTAAGTACCAAACAATGAAGCAAAATAACCAACAACAAAGATGTGTTAAACATTTTCCCCTGCATCAGCTGTATATCAAGCTCTTACGTAAATGCACACAATTTCAGGCATCCCCAAAAGGCATGTGTCTTCTCATTGTAGATGCTGTCCTTCCCTATCTATACATTAATGTTGTAGCATATATAAAACAAAAAGAAAAAAACACAAGTGCTTATTATCTTGTTATCAGATATTAAGAAATCTTTTGGTTGGGAAGTCAATGTTTTATAATATATGCAGTTTGGCAATACTGTTTCTACTGTCAACTGAGCCAACACTTCCATCTTTGTGCCTTATTACCCTAGCTGATAACTGAAATTTCTACAACATTAACTTCAGTCTTTGGAACATTTGAACTTCGTCTTAAAGTGGAAGACTATATATTCTTATTCTGAGATTGGCGTATATCTGAGTGCCACACCTACACAGAGGTACAGAGATCATAGCGTTAGTACATGTAAGTAACAGGGATATGTATGAATCAGCCTTCTATATGCATGGAGTAAAGTAAAACTTGAAAAGCACTTTAAAAGGTGCCAGGGCAAATTTCAGAATATATATTTTTTTGTTTGTTTGAATCACACTTTATTTCTTAAAGTAGCAAGTCAACATAAAGCTTCAACCAAATGTGGCTACCATTGCCACTCTTGGTAAAAATAATATTCGCTCTCCACTTATTATTCCATTAAACTAATAAGGCTGTCTTACTTAAGTGGATGGCCTTTTACTTTTGCTAATGTTAATATGTTTATGCTTGTTATTGGCTCGTTTTCTAGATGTAAGATGTTAAGAATCCTATCTTTCTCTGTATGGCAAAAACTCCAGTTTCCTTGCACACTAACCAATACCTCAGTATATTTGTTTATTCTTCAACTATTTATTCTTTCCCTTTGATGTTCATCCCTCACCACATGACAGTAGTACATTTTTATACAGGAATTTAAGATGTGTGTTACAAAATTAAGAAATGATCCTATGTCTCCCATCCCACTTCTAACACACTCTTCTTCAGCAGCATGATCATAATTTGTCTTTTGTTTTTTTTTTTTCAGACCTACTTACAATACACTCCTTGAGTATAGCAGATCTAGTATTCAATCCCCAAGACCAACAGTATGTGACTCCTAAATTTTTTGAAGGTACTGTCCTGCTATCATTAATGTTCAACCTCTCAGTGATTGTGTTTCAGTAACAGAGCTGTCACACATGCATATTTTTTTCTGAGATCCTTTCCCCTGTCCAAGTGAAATGATGATGGTGTATCACTAAACCATTGGTAAATAACCACTACACTTTTTCAGCACTTTGCCCAGATGACTTTACTTCATCAGTGAATGGCATTTCTGGGTCATGGCAAGTATTAACCCAATACAACAGCAGGGGAGATGAAGGAGACTTTTCATTCTGTCATGAGCATTTTAGAAATGTTTTTTCAGGCCACTGCAACTAATATGGCTAACACACACACACACACACACACACACACACACACACACACACACACACACACACACATACACACACACACACACACATACACACACACACACACACACACACACACACACATTAGGGTTACCACCTGTCCCACTTTGCGAGGGACAGTCCCTCTTTAGGCTGTTGTGTCCTGCAAAAAAATTGAAAAAATGGCAAATGTCCTGAGATTTTAGGACAAAAATATTTCCTATATGTTATGTAATAGTTGCATAAAACAGTTATTCTGTATCTGAAACACCTAAATGTTATAAGAAACAGAATAAGCAACTAAAATACTATAAGAAAAAGCATTTATTTAGGCAAAAAAATGAAGTTCTGTCCTTTGTACTGGCTGTGGGTATGTTTTGCTCTACAAAATCTGAAGTTTGTACCAAAAATGGCATTTGAAAAGGTGACAATCGTAACACACACACACACACACACACACACACACACACACACACACACACACACACACACACACACACACACACAAACACACACAAACACACGCACGCACACACACACACACACACACACAAAGTTCTTTTTTTTGGTTCATAAACCACAGTTCCTCAGGTACAGTGGTAGGCCTTGGGATATCAATACTTGCATATTCTAAGTCATATTCATATCACATTTTCAAACAATTACTGCACTATTGTATATGTGTACAACTTTTCTACAGTAATTCAATTTTACACAAAGTACTTAATAGTAGTGGTGCTGTGAACCATTGCCTTGTTTGTAAACATGTTCCTAGGCTGATGCCAGTCAGATTAATTTTTATCATATGCAGATCTTCAGGGTTAGTAAAACAAGAATGCTATATATACATTTTTTTAATTGATTTTGGGCTGTTCTAAAGTGAATTTTTTTGATACAGAATCCTGTTCTTTAAACTCAAACTTTAAAGTAATAAATGTAAGTCTGAGATTAGAATGAATAAAAATAACTAGGATAGGTTTCAAGGACATATTGGCAAGGAAACACATGCTGCTCAGTAATAAGCTACACGGTCACAGGAAGCAAGCCTTATTGGATGAATAGATTGATTTAGAGAACTGGTTCCAAAACTTTCAATCTGGAGGACCTCTTTTATAAATGAAATAATTTGGCAGACCCCTATATTTTGGATTGTGTTTTTGGACTGATATTAATTAATAATTAATGTTAAACAAAGACTCTATTACTCATGTACCAACTCTTGTGCTCAACATTTTCTGGAATTCATAAATTCCAATGCCATGGATCAACTTATCCACACCCCCACCAGGGGCAGCAATATCCTAGACCTGGTTATTACCAACATGGGCAACCGGTGCTCCACACCAGAGGTCAATTCCTCGTTGGTCAGATCCGTTCATAAGCTAATCACCCTAGACATCCACATCCCTCCCCACCCCCCATTAGAGAAACCACAGTAAAAAATTTCTCCAAAGCCAACTTCACGCTTCTTAAGACAGAAGTGGCAAACTTCACGACATCCATGCTGACGGACAATAGAGGTATGACTGCTAAATCCTACACAAATGCACTTTATAAGCACTTGCATGAGTGCATGGATCGTGCAATCCCTAACAGAACCAAGATGCTATCCTCCAAAAAAAGGAAGCCAATCTGGTGGTCCCCTGCCATAAACAAACTCTACAACAGAAGAAAGAAATTGTTGCAAAAAAGAGTAAAATCCCATGATTGGAGAAACTCCCTGGTCAGCTTCAGTAAGAAGCTGAGATCCCTCATAAAATCCTCCAAAGCTAGTTATGAAAACAAAATCACCACTGACTCTAAAGACAACCACAAAGCATTCTATAGCTATGTTAAGAATCTCAATGGCAACACTCAGATCTGCTCTGAGTTACAGCACAATGGCACTAAATATACAGAACCAACGGATATTGCCAACATCCTGGCAGATAGGTTCAGTGCTAACTTTACCCCTCTGTCATCCCCTAAAGGGCCCATCTCTATACCAGAAGAATGCAAAGTTCCTGTAATCACGGCTGCACAGGTGAAAAACACACTATCCAAAGCCAAGAACACAGCATCCATGGGACCTGACGACATCCCAGGCTGTGTTCTACATGAACTACAGAACGAACTGGCACCCCAATTAAGAACCATGTTCAATCATAGCCTCACCTCAGGCTATGTGCCCACTGAATGGCACACAGCGACAGTTATCCCACTCCACAAAGGGGGAGCCACCACAGACCCCGGAAACTACCACCCCATTAGCCTAACGAGCCTGGTCTGCAAGGCTATGGAGCGTATCATCATGGAACTTATAAACAATGGCATTGGTAATCTCCAAACTCAGGCTCCCACCCAGTTCGGGTTTGTAAAAGGCAGATAATGTCTCCTAAACCTGATAGACTTCTTTGAAGCAGTCACCAAATCCGTAGATGAGGGTAAGGTGGTTCACACAGCCTATCCAGATCTCACCAAGGCTTTTGACACCATCCCCCACTCTGGAATTATAGATAAACTCAGTAAACTAGGTATAAATCCCTATGCCACAAGATGGGTTGCCAACTGGCTCACTAACAGAACCCACACTGTGAAAGTAGCAGACTCCAAATCCAGCTTCAGACCAGTGACAAGTGGAGTACCACAGGGTTCAGTCCTGGGTCCTCTCCTGTTTGGTATCTACTTCTCTGAAGTACAAGCTAACACAGAAGCTCTTTGGCTAACAAAGTTCGCAGATGACTGCAAACTAGGAGCCATAATCAAAACTCCAAAAGATGTGGACATCCTACAAAAGGGCCTTGCTGATACAGATGCCTGGTGTCAAAGCCATGGCCTCAAGCTCAATACCAAAAATTGCATTGTCATTTCTTTTGGTAAAAACTCAGTACCCATAAACTACCACATAGGTGGTAATCTACTTAACACCGAAAGTGTGATAAGAGACCTTGGGACACAGGTGGACAGTAGTCTCTCCTTTGATAATCACATCACCACAGTAGTCAGGAAATCCTTCTATGAGACACACCTCATCACAAAAGGTTTCTCATCCAGGAAAAAAGAGGTCATTGTTCCCCTCTACTCGTCACTCATTAGACCGATTATAGAGTACAATGCCCCTTTTGGTATGTACCTCACAAGACATCTACAACAACTGGGAAGGCCACAGAAATACCTCACAAAGAGGTTTACTGGCCTCAAAGAGATACCCTATGCAGACCGTCTCAAAAAACTGCAGCTTTACTCCATTGCATATCGCCTACTCAGAGGCGATCTCTGCCTAACACACAAAGCTATGTCAAACCCAGAGCTTTTAGACATGCTCCACTTAAAGAAATCCCAATCCCTACAAGCTACACGCTCTAGGGACCTAAACCTCATCACCACAATAAACAGAACATGCTGGAGGGATAGATTACTGTCCCAGAGACTTCCCATACTCTGGAACATACTACCTATCTATATCAAACAAAGCTCTTCATTAGCACTGTTCAAGAAAAAATCTTGATGATTGGATGGGAGATAGGAAATTCACCCTGGGGATCACTTCTGTGGCTCTGCTCGACAGTGGCACAAGAAAATAATTTTCTTGGGTGGCGAAAGCCAGGGTACCTTTGGCTAGGCTTATATAGGCCCTAGGGCCAATAGCCTGGTACCTACCTATGAACCTGTGAACCTATATTATAGTGCTTTTTTTGTAAACAAAAAGGTGGAGGTGTGTATACATTGCATTTGGTTCAACCCCCCCGCAAGCCCCCACTCAGCCCTCCCATGTATTCCACTGTCCCATTATTTGACTATTATCTCCCAAGTTGCCATAAACACTGTCCAAAACTCTCAGTGTGCATACTGTTTGCTGCTTTACTTCCACAATAATTGCAGATATTTGGATTTCATTTAAAACTTTTATTTCAAATTTTATAGCACACTGATAGATATTTGCTAAACAAAGCAGTACAGTCTCACAATTAGAACAAACTTATTGCATTAAAACTTCTCTGCTTAAACTCACATTCACTGAAACAGCACTGAAACACATATTCAAAGAAAATGCATCTGGCCAGTGGTGGATTAAGCTTACCTTTGGGCTGTTTTCAAATCATAGGCCCCTTGCACACATTTTTAGGACCATGGAAAATTTCTTTGATTCACCTTCCTGATTGTATAATTAAATTATAATGTATAATAATTAAATTATAGCCCTTGTATAGTACAGCACCACTTGTTAGAGTGTGTTTTAAATGTATAGTTTTGAACATTTTTCCAGTAAGCAATGAAACAAAACACATGAACCAATAATGACAAAACTGCCCAGTTTAGAACATTTCAACCATAAAAGGCCGCTCAGACTTCTGTTATTACAATCCATCAATAATCAGTCAATATCCACAAACTCTGCAAAAGTAGAAGTCATCTGAATAATTCCACATTAAATAGATATGTAACTAATGAAAAATTGCTGCTAGCAAACAACTTTATATTTCAGTGTTTCATCTACAAATTCAGTGCCTGCTGCCCTTGCAGGAAGAATAAATTGCCTACGTTACATTAAAAAATGGTAAGCTGGTAATATTGCATAGGGAATGGATGGCAAACTAAAAACAGGTCATAGTTACTGGGCATCTCATCCAAAGGAGGACATAGTCAGGATTGCAGCACCCCACCCCTTAAAATACAACACAGTTATCAGCAAGCTAAGTGCTGTGGGAGTAGAACCCACAGCCTTCTGCATCAAAACACAAGCATGCTACCTGTTATGTTATTATACCAACACTTATTTTCAAATTGCATACAACAAAAGTGATACTCAGCATGAGCAGCAATGCACTTGAAACTAAATTCCTTGAAAAATGCACCTGAAACTCAGTTCCTTGACAAATGCAGCTTGGTAGTTGAGGTAAAGAGGATTCAGGCTCTTGATTCCTGTAGCTAAGGTACAGGGCTTGAGCCTTAGCAAATTACTAACCACCTACTAACCCTGACTAGGGCATTTCATTCTATCACACACACCTCAAACTCTTAGTGTAAGAAATCTGGATAAAGCCTAAAATAAATAGGAACAGATTATAAATATTGCTATCGTGAACTTAGAAATGCTAGAATAACAGGATTTGTGTTAGTATACATTTTTCTAATCTAAAGGATATGAAGTCTAAAACTCAAATGTCGGTCATTATTTAGCAACTTCAATCCTTTTTATGAGGAACACACAAAAATATGGGGCAAAAATCTGGAAATTCTGCAAAAACCTAGACAGTTTAGGGTATGCTACCTACCTCTTATACACGCACACACAGACACACACACACACACACACACACACACACACACACACACACACACACACACACACACACACACACACACAAACACACACACACACCTACCGCCTTCTTACCTACATACACACATGCACACACACACACACACACACACACACACACACACACACACACACACACACACACAAACACACACACACACACACACACACACACACAAACATAGTCCATACCTCTCAAGCTCTTAGCATAAGAAATCTGGACAAAGCCTGTCATAATGGGGGGGGGGGCAAAGGCCCAAAATTATTAAATATTGCTCTTATAAACTTAGAAAGTTGCTAAAATAACCAGAAACTCAAATGCATGTCATTATTTAGTAACTTTAATCCTTACAACATCCCAGTGATTTGTCAAAAAAAGACAATTTTTATAAGGAACAGAAAAAAATATAAGGAAAAAACCTGGACATTTTGTGAGCATCTGTACAGCAGAGATGTATGACACACACATACACCCCTTACCTCCCTCTTACACCCCCATACCCCTCAACCTCTTAGACTTAGAGCAAGAAATCTGGACAAAAACATAAATAATGGGGGGGGGGGGCAACGGCCCCAAAATAGGGACACCTTTTATATAATGCTCTTACAAACTTAGAAAGTTGATAGAACAACAAGTTTTGCATTAGTATGAATTTTCTAAAGGAAATGAAGTCTAAACCTCAAATGTCTGCTATTATTTTCTGGCTCCAGTCTTCAATGATTTGCCGGAAAAACACAATTTTATAAGAAACAGACCAAAATTAAGCGGTGAAAATCTGGACATTCTGCAAGAATTGGTACCTCTTTTTATTCAAGCCTGGATTAAGGAAAAAAAATACCTTCAGGATCTTTGAACAGTGTGTTCTGTTCTTGCTCCTGAATTGCTGGAACAAGATCATCAGGATCAGCTCTGCAGTACAAGTTTATTTTGCTAGTAAATGATTAATGATGATGTCATCATCCCCTTTGGGAAAAACTCAGTTCCCACTAATTACCACATCGATAGGGGCCCACTGGACACTAAAGGTGTTATAAGAGATCTGGGGACACAGGTTGACAGCAACCTGTCCTTCGACCACCACATTGCCACTGTAGTCAGAAAGTCCTTGTATGTGGCACATCTCATTACCAAGGGTTTTGCATCCAGGAAGAAAGAGGTCACCATCTCTCTCTACTCTTCCCCCATTAGGCCAGTCATCAAGTATAATGCCCCATTTGGCGTGTATATCACTAGACACATGCAAATGCTGGAAAGGCCACAAAATTACCTCATGAAGAGGTTCCTGGGCCTTAAACGCATGTCCTGCACAGAGAGACTCAAAAAATTCCAGCTATTCTCTGTCTCACATCATCTACTAAGAAGCAATCCCTGCTTGACTTAGAAAGCCATGTCTGACACCGCTCTGTTAGAAATGCTACATCTAAAGAAATCCCAATCCCTCCCCACCACATGCTGAAGAGACCTCATTACCACAAGTAACAGAACATGCTGGAGAGACAGGTTCATAGCCCAGAGACTGCCCATGCTCTGGAATAGACTTCCCATACATGTCAACCAGAGCACCTCACTGGCCCTCTTCAAGAGAAATATTGATGAGTGGATGGTAAATGGAAAGTTTACATGGGGATCACTCCAGTGGCTCTGTTTGATAGAGGCACTGGGAACTAACATCAGGCAGCATGATGCCAGGACACTTCTATGGGCTAGGTTTGTAAAGTCTCCCGGGCCATTAGGTTCATAGGTTAGTACTAAACTAACTACCATTGCAAGCCTAGCCAATTATCCCTTGTGAGGCTCAAACCCTGCACCTTGTGTTTGTAAGGTAAACACCTTACCCATTAGGCCATCCTCCCACCTAGTACACACCTATGAACCTATTAATATTTGGTAAAAGGGAGTGATGCGCACCCCTGTGACCAGCATAAAGCTACCACTGTAACTGTCTTATGTGGAGGGAACACAGCAGTTCATTTAAATTTTCTTCCAAGCGCCAACTGCCATGCAGAAAACACAGGGCAAGCAAGCAGCTGCTCAGCCTCAGCTGCAAATGCAGAAGTTATTACTTCTTCTACTTGTAAAAACTCAGGGTGAGCAGCTGCTAAGCCTTGAATGTGGAAATTAAGCTGCTCAGCCGCAGACACGGAAGTCTCTTTGTTTTCTTTTTTTCTAATTGAGGGTGAGCTGCATAGCGGAAAATTAGTTTTTCTTTTTTTTTAATAAACAAGCAAGGTTGGTCACTGCAGAAGTGCAAAATCTGGGTGGGTGCAAGCCCTGAACTCACAGACCCCTAGAATTTATAATACGGACTCCCGGGGGTCCGCGGACTACATTTTCGGAATCACTGCTTTTGAGCAAATTTGGGATTGATAACTTTTACAATTGACTTTGAGGTTCTCTGAAAGAAGTCTGTTTATTAAACAGAGGAAAAAAGCTTGACAATGCATGAAAAGTGAATAGCATCTGGAAACGTGACCAGGGGAAATTAAACCATTATGCCCAGCAAGAAGCTACAGGTGTCAGATTAGGTTTTCTGACCAGTATCTCACAAGTGATACGGCATGAAAAGTGTGTGTAGATACAAAATCATGTTTGTGTGTTTGTGTCAACATGCATTTGCACATTAGCTTGCTCATGTAATCATATGAAAGCTCAAATCTCATAAAAGAAAGCCACAACCAGTTAAAGACTGACTATAACTTTACAGACATCCACTTAATCTCTGCTCCATTGCTGGCTTCCTAAGTATCATTTAAATAAACAGGCAGTGATAAATAACACAAGGATATTCTTATGTGCCATATCTATAAACATTGGAACTTAGACTTATTGAAGAATTACTCTTTAGTGAATTATAGGTTCATAGGTTCATAGGTAGGTACTAGGCTATCGGCCCTGGGGCCTATATAAGCCTAGCCAAAAAGGTTCCCTGGCTTTCGCCACCCAAGAAAATTATTTTTCTGTGCCCCTGTCAAGCAGTGCCACAGAAGTGATGCCCGGGGTGAATTTTCTATTTCCCATGCAGTCATCAAGGTTTTTCTTAAAGAGTGCCAATGAGGAGCTTTGCTTGACATGAATGGGTCATTTGTTCTAGTGTATTGTAAGTCTCTGGGACACAAATCTATGCCTCCGACATGTTCTGTTTATTGAGGTGACAAGGTTTAGGTCCTTGGAGTGTGTGGTTCAGAGAAACTGGGATTTCTTTAAGTGTAGCATGTCCAACAGCACTGGGTTTGACATAGCTTTGTATGTTAGGCAGAGATCGCCTCTGAGTAGGCGATAGAGCTGGAGTTTTTTTGAGACGGTCTGCATATGGCATCTGTTTGAGGCCAGTAATCCTCTTAGTGAGGTATTTCAGTGGCCTTTCCAATTGGTGTAGGTGTCTTGTGAGATACATGCTAAACGAGGCATTGTACTCTATAATGGGTCTGATGAATAGAGAGGAATAAGGAACTCCTTTTTTCTAGAGGAGAACCTTTTTGTGATGAAGTGTGCCATGTAGAAGTATTTCCTGACTACTGTGGTGATGTGGTTATCAAAGGAGAGACTACTATCCACCTGTGTCCCGAGATCTCTTATCACACTTTCAGTGTTTAGTGAGCTACCACCTATGTGGTAGTTAATGGGTACTGAGTTTTTCCCAAAGGGGATGACAATGCACTTCTTGGCATTGAGCTTGAGGCTATGACTTTGCCACCAAGCATCTGTCTCTGTGAGGTCCTTTTGTAGAATGTCTACATCAATAGGTGATTCTATTATGGCTCCCAGTTTGCAGTCATCTCTGAACTTTGTTAGCCAAAGACATTCTGTGTTGGCCTGCACTTCAGAGAATTTAGATGCTGAACAGGAGAGGACCTAGGACCAAATCCTGTGGTACTCCACTCATCACTGGTCTGAAGTCGGATTTGGAGTCGGCTACTTTTACTGTGCGGTTTCTGTCAGTGAGCCAGTTGGCCACCCATCTTGTGACATAGGGATTTATGCCCAGTTTAGTGAGTTTATCTATAATTCCAGAGAAGGGATGGTATCAAAAGCCTTGGTGAGGTCAACATAGGCTGTGTACACTACCTTGCCCTTGTCTACAGCTCTAGTGACTGCTTCAGAGAAGTCAGTCTGGTTTAGTAGACATGATCTACTCTACTGAGTTGGGTCCAGGGTTTAGAGTCTTTGTTTATAAGCTCCAAGATGATACGTCCCATGGCCTTACAGACTAGGCTCATCAGGCTAATGGGGTGGTAGTTTCTGGGGTCCATGGTGACACCCCCTTTGTGGAGTGGGATAACCATCACTGTGTGCCATTCAGTAGGCACATAGCCTGAGGTGAGGCTATGATTGAACATGGTACTTAGGTGGGGTGCCAGTTCATTCTGTAGTTCATGCAGTACACAGCCTGGGATGTTGTCTGGTCCCATGGATGCTGTGTTCTTGGCTTTGGAGAGTGCGGTCTTTACTTGTTCATCTGTGATTACAGGGTCTTTGCATTCTTCCAGTATTAAGATGGGGCCTTTGGAGGATGAGAGGGTGAGAGGGGGTTAAAGTTAGCACTGAACCTATCTGCCAGAATGTTAGCAATATCAGTTGGATCGCTATATTTAGTGCCATTGTGCTGTAGCACAGAGCAGAACTGAGTGTTGCCATTGAGATTCTTGACATAGCTGTA